>NW_026514205.1:5000-7500 GCF_027358585.1 Pangasianodon hypophthalmus
TAACCCTAACCCTAACCCTAACCCTAACCCTAACCCTAACCCTAACCCTAACCCTAACCCTAACCCTAACCCTAACCCTAACCCTAACCCTAACCCTAACCCTAACCCTAACCCTAACCCTAACCCTAACCCTAACCCTAACCCTAACCCTAACCCTAACCCTAACCCTAACCCTAACCCTAACCCTAACCCTAACCCTAACCCTAACCCTAACCCTAACCCTAACCCTAACCCTAACCCTAACCCTAACCCTAACCCTAACCCTAACCCTAACCCTAACCCTAACCCTAACCCTAACCCTAACCCTAACCCTAACCCTAACCCTAACCCTAACCCTAACCCTAACCCTAACCCTAACCCTAACCCTAACCCTAACCCTAACCCTAACCCTAACCCTAACCCTAACCCTAACCCTAACCCTAACCCTAACCCTAACCCTAACCCTAACCCTAACCCTAACCCTAACCCTAACCCTAACCCTAACCCTAACCCTAACCCTAACCCTAACCCTAACCCTAACCCTAACCCTAACCCTAACCCTAACCCTAACCCTAACCCTAACCCTAACCCTAACCCTAACCCTAACCCTAACCCTAACCCTAACCCTAACCCTAACCCTAACCCTAACCCTAACCCTAACCCTAACCCTAACCCTAACCCTAACCCTAACCCTAACCCTAACCCTAACCCTAACCCTAACCCTAACCCTAACCCTAACCCTAACCCTAACCCTAACCCTAACCCTAACCCTAACCCTAACCCTAACCCTAACCCTAACCCTAACCCTAACCCTAACCCTAACCCTAACCCTAACCCTAACCCTAACCCTAACCCTAACCCTAACCCTAACCCTAACCCTAACCCTAACCCTAACCCTAACCCTAACCCTAACCCTAACCCTAACCCTAACCCTAACCCTAACCCTAACCCTAACCCTAACCCTAACCCTAACCCTAACCCTAACCCTAACCCTAACCCTAACCCTAACCCTAACCCTAACCCTAACCCTAACCCTAACCCTAACCCTAACCCTAACCCTAACCCTAACCCTAACCCTAACCCTAACCCTAACCCTAACCCTAACCCTAACCCTAACCCTAACCCTAACCCTAACCCTAACCCTAACCCTAACCCTAACCCTAACCCTAACCCTAACCCTAACCCTAACCCTAACCCTAACCCTAACCCTAACCCTAACCCTAACCCTAACCCTAACCCTAACCCTAACCCTAACCCTAACCCTAACCCTAACCCTAACCCTAACCCTAACCCTAACCCTAACCCTAACCCTAACCCTAACCCTAACCCTAACCCTAACCCTAACCCTAACCCTAACCCTAACCCTAACCCTAACCCTAACCCTAACCCTAACCCTAACCCTAACCCTAACCCTAACCCTAACCCTAACCCTAACCCTAACCCTAACCCTAACCCTAACCCTAACCCTAACCCTAACCCTAACCCTAACCCTAACCCTAACCCTAACCCTAACCCTAACCCTAACCCTAACCCTAACCCTAACCCTAACCCTAACCCTAACCCTAACCCTAACCCTAACCCTAACCCTAACCCTAACCCTAACCCTAACCCTAACCCTAACCCTAACCCTAACCCTAACCCTAACCCTAACCCTAACCCTAACCCTAACCCTAACCCTAACCCTAACCCTAACCCTAACCCTAACCCTAACCCTAACCCTAACCCTAACCCTAACCCTAACCCTAACCCTAACCCTAACCCTAACCCTAACCCTAACCCTAACCCTAACCCTAACCCTAACCCTAACCCTAACCCTAACCCTAACCCTAACCCTAACCCTAACCCTAACCCTAACCCTAACCCTAACCCTAACCCTAACCCTAACCCTAACCCTAACCCTAACCCTAACCCTAACCCTAACCCTAACCCTAACCCTAACCCTAACCCTAACCCTAACCCTAACCCTAACCCTAACCCTAACCCTAACCCTAACCCTAACCCTAACCCTAACCCTAACCCTAACCCTAACCCTAACCCTAACCCTAACCCTAACCCTAACCCTAACCCTAACCCTAACCCTAACCCTAACCCTAACCCTAACCCTAACCCTAACCCTAACCCTAACCCTAACCCTAACCCTAACCCTAACCCTAACCCTAACCCTAACCCTAACCCTAACCCTAACCCTAACCCTAACCCTAACCCTAACCCTAACCCTAACCCTAACCCTAACCCTAACCCTAACCCTAACCCTAACCCTAACCCTAACCCTAACCCTAACCCTAACCCTAACCCTAACCCTAACCCTAACCCTAACCCTAACCCTAACCCTAACCCTAACCCTAACCCTAACCCTAACCCTAACCCTAACCCTAACCCTAACCCTAACCCTAACCCTAACCCTAACCCTAACCCTAACCCTAACCCTAACCCTAACCCTAACCCTAACCCTAACCCTAACCCTAACCCTAACCCTAACCCTAACCCTAACCCTAACCCTAACCCTAACCCTAACCCTAAC
>NW_026514205.1:10000-27531 GCF_027358585.1 Pangasianodon hypophthalmus
CTCCCAAATCTGCCCCATGAGATGAATACATTTACAGGTAAATGTGAGCTGTATGTGGACATGGGAGTGTGCAGACATTGAATGGAGCTTTCACCCGGGATCCTGTGCTTTGATCACTCAGCCGGATATGGGGTGTGGATCTGACTTGGGAAAAACTGCACGCCCTATCCGGTCCCTTAGGTTCCTTGTTTTATTTAAATAATGTTGTCTTTTTCCCCCCCCCTCCATTTTTACTTTCTTTATGGGGACTCCTGGTCACTTTCCAGGTCACTGTTCCTTTTGAACTTAGTGGGTATTTTTATTTAGCTCTCTCATTTTAACTTTATTGATTTTATTTTCTTAATCATATTTTTAAAAAAAGCATCCTTTCTTTTTATTTTATTTATTTATATATTTTATGTTTTTTAAATTTTATATTTTTTATTTTTTATTTACTCATTTACCATTTGGGGATTTTAAATTTGCACTGTTTAAGGATCACCCTTACCCAGGGATCCAATTTATATATAAAAAATTTTTTTTGTATTTGTATAAGAAAACGGGTCTGGCCTCGTTCTTTTTAACTCTAGAATAGAACAAAGTGAGCCTGTGCACTAAAGAGCATACACTCAACATATGAGGACTTGATCTTTCCCTAACCCTAACCCTAACCCTAACCCTAACCCTAACCCTAAACCTAACCTCAACCCAAACCCTAATCCCAACCCTAACCCCAACCCCAACCCTAACCCCAACCCCAACCCTAAACCTAACCCTGATCCTAACCCTAACCCCAACCCTAACCCTAACCCTAACCCCAACCCTAATCCCAACCCTAAACCTAACCCCAACCCTAATCCTAACCCTAACCAAAACCCTAATCCCAACCCTGATCCTAATCCTAACCCTAACCCCAACCCTAATCCTAACCCCAACCCTATCCCCCAACCCTAATCCTAACCCTAAACCCAACCCCAACCCTAATCCTAACCCTAATCCTAACCCCAACCCTAACCCCAATCCTAATCCTAACCCTAACCCTAACCCCAACCCTAATCCTAACCCTAACCCTAATCCCAACCACAACCCTAATCCCAACCCTAAACCTAACCCCAACCCTGATCCTAACCCTAATCCCAACCCCAACCCTAATCCCAACCCCAGCCCTAATCCTAACCCCAACCCTAACCCCAACCCTAATCCTAAACCTAATCCTAACTCTAACCCCAACCCCAACCCTAATCCTAATCCAGCCAGTGCCGCCTGGAGCCATTTCTGGACATCCACCCAGGTCTCTTATTGGGCTAATCACCAGCACCTGGAAGGAAAAGAAAGAACAAAATATTAGATCACAATAACACAATTAATAAATAGGGAATTAACTGAACTAGGACATCAGTGATACACATTAGAGGACTATCACATCCCGGTCTAGGGAGAATCCTCATTGTAAATAATTAATATAGTATATTATTTTATTATATCATTATCCTATTATGATTACAGTGACATGTTCATTGAATGCTGTAGATAATTTTTAAGGCACCATGTTTTCATTGTTAAACTCTTTAATGTAAAAAAGTAGCTAAATTTATTAAGAAAAAACGTACAGAATTATTTTTCCAAATATTTTTAGTTTGAATTCAGAGCCCTTTTCAAATTGACCAATAGCGACTGAGAGTTTTTTGAATTTGGTCCGTTGGAGGAAAAGGGGCGGAGCCTCCTCTTTAAATAGGCAGCAGCTGCTACCAGGCACTCATTTGCCAGACCGAATTGTGCAGCAGCTATCACATTGCCATTGAGCCTTTCAGTTTAAAACTCACCCATCTTACTGTTTAATTTAATTGTTTGCCACCATTTAAATTTCACTCAAAATTCATTTGATTTTTTTTCTTTAAAGCATCTTTAATTTTATCTTCCCCTTAAAAACCTTTTTTTTCCTTTTATTTATTTTTTTCCCTTATATTTATTTTTGTTTAATTATTTGCCAAACCCCCCCCCCCCCCTTTTTTTCATTTAAGACTCATTTGATTTATTTCATTTAAAGAATCTTTAATTCATTTTATCTTTCTTTCTTTTTAAAAAAAACAATTTTGTTCTGTATATTTATCTTTCACTTATTTTTCAACTTTTTTCTGAGAGAATAATTTCTATTCCAAAACACTATTTCTTTCAAGACCCATTTT
Source organism: Pangasianodon hypophthalmus (assembly GCF_027358585.1). Lineage (NCBI taxonomy): Eukaryota > Metazoa > Chordata > Actinopteri > Siluriformes > Pangasiidae > Pangasianodon > Pangasianodon hypophthalmus. The sequence continues at coordinate 12,166 of NW_026514205.1, forward strand.
GGTTGATTTCATTTAAAGAATCTTAAATTAATTTAATTTTTACGTTTTAAAAGAAACATTTTTGTTCTGTATATTTATCTCTCACTGATTTTTCACCTTTTTTCTGAGAGAATAATTTCTATTCCAAAGCACTCTATAAAAAAGTTCTCCTTTTTTACTATAAGGCAAGTCAATGCCTGATGAAGGTTTGAGATAAACCGAAACGTTGCGCAACTGACTTGCCTTTTCATTTCATTTCATTTAATCCAAAATGCCTTTTTATTTAGGACCAAGGGCTGGTCAATATAGACTAACTTCTAGACCAGCTTCTAGGCCTAATTATGTTTCTCCTCACCCCAGACTAGAACGGCATGAGCCTCTGTCTTTCCAGAGGAGTTACAGTGATGTTGTGGCTGGGAGGTATAGACCCCCACATAATACACAAATTTACTCTCAAGTGAGAAATTTTTGGAACCATGGGGAACGCCCTTCCAGGCGCTCCCCACAAAGAATAACCCCTTCTTCTCAATGGCTAAGACCTACACCTAGATCCTTGAGTGCAGGCCGTAAACGTGTGGATTTCCAGAGACCTAGATCTCTTCACAATAAATTCACACAAAAACAATCCCAACAAAAAGTGAGGTTTGAGAGCAGAGTTCAGAGATCCCACAGTAGACAAGATAACAAACCCTCACTTACTCACAATAAACAGGACCCAAATTACCAAAAGTTCAGATCGCTAGTTAAAAAAATATTCGAACTTCTTAGGTCACATCACCATCACCAAAAAGTCTTGAGGGACCAAAACACAGAGCCCACTACTTTTTCACGGCTCACACACTACCTTACAGAGGTGATTAAACCAGCTAAATTGACATCCCGAACCAAAACACTGATAGAGGGTAATGCAAAGAACTGGGCCTATACAACCAAATTGATCTTACAGGATCATTACGCCCAGTGCATTGCCGGGGAGGGAGAGGTTTTGGCTGATTGGATCGTGGATGACTGGAGGTCGGCTTTTGCCATTGCCGTAAAATGGTACCAGAATAAATTCAAAAAGAGACACATGGCAGAGCCGATCGAGGAGGTAAAAGCGCTGCTCACCTCACTAGCATGCAAACCTGATCGAGCTCCCCCGCCCACTGACATTGCCCCACAGGGGGAGGAAATTCCTAACACCACGGAATTTCCACCCCTCACCCGAAACTGGTACTCCCCTCCGCCAAGCCCTGACGCACTACCACCTCTGCAACTTAGCTCTTTACCACCTACACCGCTCCCACCCAGGACGCCCAGAAAGCCCAGAGTGGCCGTTAACAAACCAAAACCCCTAAAACAAAATCCGGCAGTAGTGAACGTGGATGACATCCCGGATATGTTCGCAATCAGTACATGCCCGACGACCCATGAGGTCACTGAGGCGGCCACTCCAGCAGGTATTCTGAAGCCTCGGAGCGCCACCCAGGACGTACTGTCACAAATTGTAACCGTTCACCACGAAATGCCCAATCCCCAACAGACAACTACTGCCGGTGATCTGTCGGTAGACTCTCTGCTCTGCATCTCAGAGCGGGACATAGAGCAGAGTCCTCTACCTATGCCCCAACTGACCCCAATTGTAACACCATCCCCATCACCTAGGGTATTCAAAGCCACCAGGCATTTGAGCACCTCTAGAAAAATGGTAAATTGGATGTTTACTGCCAAAAAAAAGTGGTGCATTGTGGGTGACTCTAACCTGAGCAGGATCCCTCCACATGATCTGGAGAACCTGCAAATAGACAGTTACCCGGGGGCTACATTTAGACATGCAGAGGCATTCATATCCAGGGCCAGTATACAAACCGAGGTGGAGACGATAGTCCTGGCCTTCGGTATAAACCACAGGGGTCAAAAGCAGAGGGAGACGGCAGTCAAACAACTCCAGAGGGCCGTAAAGATGACAAAAGAACGGTTTCCTCAAGCGGCCATATGGATCCCTCTGATCAATTACAGCCAAAACCTGAAAAAGGAAGAAAGAGATGTATTAGCAGGGTTAAATGCACACATTAAAAAAAACATGCCATACTTACCTCTGTTACCGGAGGCTCAATTCCAGGTCGGTCAGGACCAGATCCATTGGACGCCGAGCTGTGCTAAGTCAGTGTTGGAACACTGGTGCAACCACCTAAACTTCAAAGCCCTGTAAACCCTAGTTGGGGGCTACAGAGGGGTCTCGAGGTGGTAAACCTTTCTAAACACTTCAGACCCACTAAAGACCAATATAGGGTTCTAAACAAGGGCTTAACGTTTGTTCCAACACCGAAAATCGATAGGGACATGAAAAAACAACTCGCTCTTGATATGCAGCAGTATCATAGAAGACTGCTGCTAATGTCCTATTTTAGATACAGGGGCGAGACAGAACCTCTTCCCTTCACCCCAAAAGCCAGTTGGACTCCCAGGCTGTCCCAAGTCCCCAATCAGGTCAGAAAAGTAATCAGGGCCGATAAATATGCATTTAAAAGCCTATCGTGGAATCGGTCACAAAAATCTAACTTGAGTATCCCTGAAAGACGGGCGTTAGTCCAGCTCAGAAAAAACAAAAATGTGGTTATTAAACCGGCTGATAAAGGCAGTGCGGCGGTGATTATGGATAGAACTGCCTATATCCGGGAAGCTTATCGCCAACTAAATCAGCCACACTATTATCGGAAGCTGGACGAACCCCTATTTTTAAAAACAGGCCCAGAAATCAGGAGAATCCTGGAAAATTTGAAAGAAGAGGGTTTTATAAACAAAAAACAGTTAACTTACCTGATGGGATCAGACAATCCACGCCCAAGACTTTTTTACCTCCTTCCCAAGATCCACAAGGATCCCGAATCATGGAGCATCCCATTTGAGATGCCTCCGGGCCGCCCCATTGTCTCCGACTGTGGTAGTGACACCTATGCGACAGCGGAGTACATTGAACATTTTCTGAACCCCCTCAGCACCCGACACCCCAGCTATATTAAGGACACCTACGATTTCATTGATAAAATCCGAACACTGCGCTTACCTGTAGAATGTCTATTGTTCACGATAGACATAGACAGTCTGTACACAAACATAGACACGTCGGCAGGGCTGGAAGCAGTCCAGGAGTGGTTTACCAGGTACCCGGATAAAAGCAGACCAGACAAACATTTATTAGATTTGTTAGAAATTAATTTGACAAAAAATGATTTTGAATTCAATTCGGAACTCTTTCTGCAAATTAAGGGAACGGCTATGGGAAAGCGATTTGCCCCCTCCTATGCCAATATTTTTATGGCTAAATGGGAGGAGGAAGCCCTGGCAGCCTGGCCTGTTAAACCACTTCACTATTACAGGTTCCTGGACGACATCTGGGGGGTCTGGCAGGGGTCAGAACAAGAATTTGAAAAATTTGTCAATCATCTTAATCACTTCAGCAAATCTATACGAGTCAAATACACACTACACTCATCCGAAGTTAATTTCTTGGACACAGTTACATACAAAGGGGAAGATTTCATAGAAACTCAACAATTGCAGGTCAGAGTCTACTTTAAGGACACAGACACCCACGCACTCCTACATAAGGAGAGCTTTCACCCGAAGCATACCTTTAAAGGGGTGATAAAGTCTCAGCTCCTGAGATTCCACAGAATATGCTCCAGGACCGAGGAATTTTGGAGGGCAACCAAAACACTATTTGGGGCACTCAGGAAACGGGGATATTCCCGCTCATTCCTGAGAGGGTGCCTGAGGAGATTCCTGACCTGCATAAGACGGAATGAGCAGACCCCACGAGAGGGCACTGAAATCATCCCCTTTGTGTCCACGTTCTCTGACGGCAGTACAGCCTTAAATAGAAAAATTAAAGAAAATTTCGACAAATTCATGACAGAGGGGGAAATCTTACATAAATACAGAGTCATTTCAGCCTATAGGAAAAACAACAATCTGAAAGATCTGTTGGTTAAAAGCAAATTAAGACCGCTACAGAAGAACAGAACGAGGGACATTACGAGGACCAGATTTCGACCCAAACGCTACATTACTAATCCCAACACAAAAGAAATTTTTACAATTCGGCCAATTTTAAATCTACGGGTCTCCAATTGTGTTTATTTAATTTATTGCAATAAATGCAATATGCAATATGTGGGGGAAACGGGGAATGCCCTGTCAGTGAGAATGACCCAACACCTCTATAATATCAGGAAGGGGAAGGAGACACACACATGGATCGTGCGGCATTTTCTGCACCATGGCCTGGGAGAACTGAGGTTTATGGGACTCCAACACAACAGGAACTGGTCCTGTAATGCCCGAAGACGGGCAGAAGGGGACTGGATCCAAAAGTTGGGCTCAAAACATCCGTGGGGACTGAATGAAAAGGGACAATGAGGATGACCAGTGATCTGACACTAGGCAGGCCCGTGCCAAACGTTGGTCTCAGTCCCTACTGGGACCACGGTTTGGGGACCCTAATCCTAACCCTAATCCTAATCTAAACTTAAACCTAACCCCAATCCTAATCCCAGCCCTAAACCTAACCTCAACCCAAACCCTAATCCCAACCCTAACCCCAACCCCAACCCTAACCCCAACCCCAACCCTAAACCTAACCCTGATCCTAACCCTAACCCCAACCCTAACCCTAACCCTAACCCCAACCCTAATCCCAACCCTAAACCTAACCCCAACCCTAATCCTAACCCTAACCAAAACCCTAATCCCAACCCTGATCCTAATCCTAACCCTAACCCCAACCCTAATCCTAACCCCAACCCTATCCCCCAACCCTAATCCTAACCCTAAACCCAACCCCAACCCTAATCCTAACCCTAATCCTAACCCCAACCCTAACCCCAATCCTAATCCTAACCCTAACCCTAACCCCAACCCTAATCCTAACCCTAACCCTAACCCTAATCCCAACCACAACCCTAATCCCAACCCTAAACCTAACCCCAACCCTGATCCTAACCCTAATCCCAACCCCAACCCTAATCCCAACCCCAGCCCTAATCCTAACCCCAACCCTAACCCCAACCCTAATCCTAAACCTAATCCTAACTCTAACCCCAACCCCAACCCTAATCCTAATCCAGCCAGTGCCGCCTGGAGCCATTTCTGGACATCCACCCAGGTCTCTTATTGGGCTAATCACCAGCACCTGGAAGGAAAAGAAAGAACAAAATATTAGATCACAATAACACAATTAATAAATAGGGAATTAACTGAACTAGGACATCAGTGATACACATTAGAGGACTATCACATCCCGGTCTAGGGAGAATCCTCATTGTAAATAATTAATATAGTATATTATTTTATTATATCATTATCCTATTATGATTACAGTGACATGTTCATTGAATGCTGTAGATAATTTTTAAGGCACCATGTTTTCATTGTTAAACTCTTTAATGTAAAAAAGTAGCTAAATTTATTAAGAAAAAACGTACAGAATTATTTTTCCAAATATTTTTAGTTTGAATTCAGAGCCCTTTTCAAATTGACCAATAGCGACTGAGAGTTTTTTGAATTTGGTCCGTTGGAGGAAAAGGGGCGGAGCCTCCTCTTTAAATAGGCAGCAGCTGCTACCAGGCACTCATTTGCCAGACCGAATTGTGCAGCAGCTATCACATTGCCATTGAGCCTTTCAGTTTAAAACTCACCCATCTTACTGTTTAATTTAATTGTTTGCCACCATTTAAATTTCACTCAAAATTCATTTGATTTTTTTTCTTTAAAGCATCTTTAATTTTATCTTCCCCTTAAAAACCTTTTTTTTCCTTTTATTTATTTTTTTCCCTTATATTTATTTTTGTTTAATTATTTGCCAAACCCCCCCCCCCCCCTTTTTTTCATTTAAGACTCATTTGATTTATTTCATTTAAAGAATCTTTAATTCATTTTATCTTTCTTTCTTTTTAAAAAAAACAATTTTGTTCTGTATATTTATCTTTCACTTATTTTTCAACTTTTTTCTGAGAGAATAATTTCTATTCCAAAACACTATTTCTTTCAAGACCCATTTTGGTTGATTTCATTTAAAGAATCTTAAATTAATTTAATTTTTACGTTTTAAAAGAAACATTTTTGTTCTGTATATTTATCTCTCACTGATTTTTCACCTTTTTTCTGAGAGAATAATTTCTATTCCAAAGCACTCTATAAAAAAGTTCTCCTTTTTTACTATAAGGCAAGTCAATGCCTGATGAAGGTTTGAGATAAACCGAAACGTTGCGCAACTGACTTGCCTTTTCATTTCATTTCATTTAATCCAAAATGCCTTTTTATTTAGGACCAAGGGCTGGTCAATATAGACTAACTTCTAGACCAGCTTCTAGGCCTAATTATGTTTCTCCTCACCCCAGACTAGAACGGCATGAGCCTCTGTCTTTCCAGAGGAGTTACAGTGATGTTGTGGCTGGGAGGTATAGACCCCCACATAATACACAAATTTACTCTCAAGTGAGAAATTTTTGGAACCATGGGGAACGCCCTTCCAGGCGCTCCCCACAAAGAATAACCCCTTCTTCTCAATGGCTAAGACCTACACCTAGATCCTTGAGTGCAGGCCGTAAACGTGTGGATTTCCAGAGACCTAGATCTCTTCACAATAAATTCACACAAAAACAATCCCAACAAAAAGTGAGGTTTGAGAGCAGAGTTCAGAGATCCCACAGTAGACAAGATAACAAACCCTCACTTACTCACAATAAACAGGACCCAAATTACCAAAAGTTCAGATCGCTAGTTAAAAAAATATTCGAACTTCTTAGGTCACATCACCATCACCAAAAAGTCTTGAGGGACCAAAACACAGAGCCCACTACTTTTTCACGGCTCACACACTACCTTACAGAGGTGATTAAACCAGCTAAATTGACATCCCGAACCAAAACACTGATAGAGGGTAATGCAAAGAACTGGGCCTATACAACCAAATTGATCTTACAGGATCATTACGCCCAGTGCATTGCCGGGGAGGGAGAGGTTTTGGCTGATTGGATCGTGGATGACTGGAGGTCGGCTTTTGCCATTGCCGTAAAATGGTACCAGAATAAATTCAAAAAGAGACACATGGCAGAGCCGATCGAGGAGGTAAAAGCGCTGCTCACCTCACTAGCATGCAAACCTGATCGAGCTCCCCCGCCCACTGACATTGCCCCACAGGGGGAGGAAATTCCTAACACCACGGAATTTCCACCCCTCACCCGAAACTGGTACTCCCCTCCGCCAAGCCCTGACGCACTACCACCTCTGCAACTTAGCTCTTTACCACCTACACCGCTCCCACCCAGGACGCCCAGAAAGCCCAGAGTGGCCGTTAACAAACCAAAACCCCTAAAACAAAATCCGGCAGTAGTGAACGTGGATGACATCCCGGATATGTTCGCAATCAGTACATGCCCGACGACCCATGAGGTCACTGAGGCGGCCACTCCAGCAGGTATTCTGAAGCCTCGGAGCGCCACCCAGGACGTACTGTCACAAATTGTAACCGTTCACCACGAAATGCCCAATCCCCAACAGACAACTACTGCCGGTGATCTGTCGGTAGACTCTCTGCTCTGCATCTCAGAGCGGGACATAGAGCAGAGTCCTCTACCTATGCCCCAACTGACCCCAATTGTAACACCATCCCCATCACCTAGGGTATTCAAAGCCACCAGGCATTTGAGCACCTCTAGAAAAATGGTAAATTGGATGTTTACTGCCAAAAAAAAGTGGTGCATTGTGGGTGACTCTAACCTGAGCAGGATCCCTCCACATGATCTGGAGAACCTGCAAATAGACAGTTACCCGGGGGCTACATTTAGACATGCAGAGGCATTCATATCCAGGGCCAGTATACAAACCGAGGTGGAGACGATAGTCCTGGCCTTCGGTATAAACCACAGGGGTCAAAAGCAGAGGGAGACGGCAGTCAAACAACTCCAGAGGGCCGTAAAGATGACAAAAGAACGGTTTCCTCAAGCGGCCATATGGATCCCTCTGATCAATTACAGCCAAAACCTGAAAAAGGAAGAAAGAGATGTATTAGCAGGGTTAAATGCACACATTAAAAAAAACATGCCATACTTACCTCTGTTACCGGAGGCTCAATTCCAGGTCGGTCAGGACCAGATCCATTGGACGCCGAGCTGTGCTAAGTCAGTGTTGGAACACTGGTGCAACCACCTAAACTTCAAAGCCCTGTAAACCCTAGTTGGGGGCTACAGAGGGGTCTCGAGGTGGTAAACCTTTCTAAACACTTCAGACCCACTAAAGACCAATATAGGGTTCTAAACAAGGGCTTAACGTTTGTTCCAACACCGAAAATCGATAGGGACATGAAAAAACAACTCGCTCTTGATATGCAGCAGTATCATAGAAGACTGCTGCTAATGTCCTATTTTAGATACAGGGGCGAGACAGAACCTCTTCCCTTCACCCCAAAAGCCAGTTGGACTCCCAGGCTGTCCCAAGTCCCCAATCAGGTCAGAAAAGTAATCAGGGCCGATAAATATGCATTTAAAAGCCTATCGTGGAATCGGTCACAAAAATCTAACTTGAGTATCCCTGAAAGACGGGCGTTAGTCCAGCTCAGAAAAAACAAAAATGTGGTTATTAAACCGGCTGATAAAGGCAGTGCGGCGGTGATTATGGATAGAACTGCCTATATCCGGGAAGCTTATCGCCAACTAAATCAGCCACACTATTATCGGAAGCTGGACGAACCCCTATTTTTAAAAACAGGCCCAGAAATCAGGAGAATCCTGGAAAATTTGAAAGAAGAGGGTTTTATAAACAAAAAACAGTTAACTTACCTGATGGGATCAGACAATCCACGCCCAAGACTTTTTTACCTCCTTCCCAAGATCCACAAGGATCCCGAATCATGGAGCATCCCATTTGAGATGCCTCCGGGCCGCCCCATTGTCTCCGACTGTGGTAGTGACACCTATGCGACAGCGGAGTACATTGAACATTTTCTGAACCCCCTCAGCACCCGACACCCCAGCTATATTAAGGACACCTACGATTTCATTGATAAAATCCGAACACTGCGCTTACCTGTAGAATGTCTATTGTTCACGATAGACATAGACAGTCTGTACACAAACATAGACACGTCGGCAGGGCTGGAAGCAGTCCAGGAGTGGTTTACCAGGTACCCGGATAAAAGCAGACCAGACAAACATTTATTAGATTTGTTAGAAATTAATTTGACAAAAAATGATTTTGAATTCAATTCGGAACTCTTTCTGCAAATTAAGGGAACGGCTATGGGAAAGCGATTTGCCCCCTCCTATGCCAATATTTTTATGGCTAAATGGGAGGAGGAAGCCCTGGCAGCCTGGCCTGTTAAACCACTTCACTATTACAGGTTCCTGGACGACATCTGGGGGGTCTGGCAGGGGTCAGAACAAGAATTTGAAAAATTTGTCAATCATCTTAATCACTTCAGCAAATCTATACGAGTCAAATACACACTACACTCATCCGAAGTTAATTTCTTGGACACAGTTACATACAAAGGGGAAGATTTCATAGAAACTCAACAATTGCAGGTCAGAGTCTACTTTAAGGACACAGACACCCACGCACTCCTACATAAGGAGAGCTTTCACCCGAAGCATACCTTTAAAGGGGTGATAAAGTCTCAGCTCCTGAGATTCCACAGAATATGCTCCAGGACCGAGGAATTTTGGAGGGCAACCAAAACACTATTTGGGGCACTCAGGAAACGGGGATATTCCCGCTCATTCCTGAGAGGGTGCCTGAGGAGATTCCTGACCTGCATAAGACGGAATGAGCAGACCCCACGAGAGGGCACTGAAATCATCCCCTTTGTGTCCACGTTCTCTGACGGCAGTACAGCCTTAAATAGAAAAATTAAAGAAAATTTCGACAAATTCATGACAGAGGGGGAAATCTTACATAAATACAGAGTCATTTCAGCCTATAGGAAAAACAACAATCTGAAAGATCTGTTGGTTAAAAGCAAATTAAGACCGCTACAGAAGAACAGAACGAGGGACATTACGAGGACCAGATTTCGACCCAAACGCTACATTACTAATCCCAACACAAAAGAAATTTTTACAATTCGGCCAATTTTAAATCTACGGGTCTCCAATTGTGTTTATTTAATTTATTGCAATAAATGCAATATGCAATATGTGGGGGAAACGGGGAATGCCCTGTCAGTGAGAATGACCCAACACCTCTATAATATCAGGAAGGGGAAGGAGACACACACATGGATCGTGCGGCATTTTCTGCACCATGGCCTGGGAGAACTGAGGTTTATGGGACTCCAACACAACAGGAACTGGTCCTGTAATGCCCGAAGACGGGCAGAAGGGGACTGGATCCAAAAGTTGGGCTCAAAACATCCGTGGGGACTGAATGAAAAGGGACAATGAGGATGACCAGTGATCTGACACTAGGCAGGCCCGTGCCAAACGTTGGTCTCAGTCCCTACTGGGACCACGGTTTGGGGACCCTAATCCTAACCCTAATCCTAATCTAAACTTAAACCTAACCCCAATCCTAATCCCAGCCCTAAACCTAACCTCAACCCAAACCCTAATCCCAACCCTAACCCCAACCCCAACCCTAACCCCAACCCCAACCCTAAACCTAACCCTGATCCTAACCCTAACCCCAACCCTAACCCTAACCCTAACCCCAACCCTAATCCCAACCCTAAACCTAACCCCAACCCTAATCCTAACCCTAACCAAAACCCTAATCCCAACCCTGATCCTAATCCTAACCCTAACCCCAACCCTAATCCTAACCCCAACCCTATCCCCCAACCCTAATCCTAACCCTAAACCCAACCCCAACCCTAATCCTAACCCTAATCCTAACCCCAACCCTAACCCCAATCCTAATCCTAACCCTAACCCTAACCCCAACCCTAATCCTAACCCTAACCCTAATCCCAACCACAACCCTAATCCCAACCCTAAACCTAACCCCAACCCTGATCCTAACCCTAATCCCAACCCCAACCCTAATCCCAACCCCAGCCCTAATCCTAACCCCAACCCTAACCCCAACCCTAATCCTAAACCTAATCCTAACTCTAACCCCAACCCCAACCCTAATCCTAATCCAGCCAGTGCCGCCTGGAGCCATTTCTGGACATCCACCCAGGTCTCTTATTGGGCTAATCACCAGCACCTGGAAGGAAAAGAAAGAACAAAATATTAGATCACAATAACACAATTAATAAATAGGGAATTAACTGAACTAGGACATCAGTGATACACATTAGAGGACTATCACATCCCGGTCTAGGGAGAATCCTCATTGTAAATAATTAATATAGTATATTATTTTATTATATCATTATCCTATTATGATTACAGTGACATGTTCATTGAATGCTGTAGATAATTTTTAAGGCACCATGTTTTCATTGTTAAACTCTTTAATGTAAAAAAGTAGCTAAATTTATTAAGAAAAAACGTACAGAATTATTTTTCCAAATATTTTTAGTTTGAATTCAGAGCCCTTTTCAAATTGACCAATAGCGACTGAGAGTTTTTTGAATTTGGTCCGTTGGAGGAAAAGGGGCGGAGCCTCCTCTTTAAATAGGCAGCAGCTGCTACCAGGCACTCATTTGCCAGACCGAATTGTGCAGCAGCTATCACATTGCCATTGAGCCTTTCAGTTTAAAACTCACCCATCTTACTGTTTAATTTAATTGTTTGCCACCATTTAAATTTCACTCAAAATTCATTTGATTTTTTTTCTTTAAAGCATCTTTAATTTTATCTTCCCCTTAAAAACCTTTTTTTTCCTTTTATTTATTTTTTTCCCTTATATTTATTTTTGTTTAATTATTTGCCAAACCCCCCCCCCCCCCCTTTTTTTCATTTAAGACTCATTTGATTTATTTCATTTAAAGAATCTTTAATTCATTTTATCTTTCTTTCTTTTTAAAAAAAACAATTTTGTTCTGTATATTTATCTTTCACTTATTTTTCAACTTTTTTCTGAGAGAATAATTTCTATTCCAAAACACTATTTCTTTCAAGACCCATTTTGGTTGATTTCATTTAAAGAATCTTAAATTAATTTAATTTTTACGTTTTAAAAGAAACATTTTTGTTCTGTATATTTATCTCTCACTGATTTTTCACCTTTTTTCTGAGAGAATAATTTCTATTCCAAAGCACTCTATAAAAAAGTTCTCCTTTTTTACTATAAGGCAAGTCAATGCCTGATGAAGGTTTGAGATAAACCGAAACGTTGCGCAACTGACTTGCCTTTTCATTTCATTTCATTTAATCCAAAATGCCTTTTTATTTAGGACCAAGGGCTGGTCAATATAGACTAACTTCTAGACCAGCTTCTAGGCCTAATTATGTTTCTCCTCACCCCAGACTAGAACGGCATGAGCCTCTGTCTTTCCAGAGGAGTTACAGTGATGTTGTGGCTGGGAGGTATAGACCCCCACATAATACACAAATTTACTCTCAAGTGAGAAATTTTTGGAACCATGGGGAACGCCCCTTCCAGGCGCTCCCCACAAAGAATAACCCCCTTCTTCTCAATGGCTAAGACCTACACCTAGATCCTTGAGTGCAGGCCGTAAACGTGTGGATTTCCAGAGACCTAGATCTCTTCACAATAAATTCACACAAAAACAATCCCAACAAAAAGTGAGGTTTGAGAGCAGAGTTCAGAGATCCCACAGTAGACAAGATAACAAACCCTCACTTACTCACAATAAACAGGACCCAAATTACCAAAAGTTCAGATCGCTAGTTAAAAAAATATTCGAACTTCTTAGGTCACATCACCATCACCAAAAAGTCTTGAGGGACCAAAACACAGAGCCCACTACTTTTTCACGGCTCACACACTACCTTACAGAGGTGATTAAACCAGCTAAATTGACATCCCGAACCAAAACACACTGATAGAGGGTAATGCAAAGAACTGGGCCTATACAACCAAATTGATCTTACAGGATCATTACGCCCAGTGCATTGCCGGGGAGGGAGAGGTTTTGGCTGATTGGATCGTGGATGACTGGAGGTCGGCTTTTGCCATTGCCGTAAAATGGTACCAGAATAAATTCAAAAAGAGACACATGGCAGAGCCGATCGAGGAGGTAAAAGCGCTGCTCACCTCACTAGCATGCAAACCTGATCGAGCTCCCCCGCCCACTGACATTGCCCCACAGGGGGAGGAAATTCCTAACACCACGGAATTTCCACCCCTCACCCGAAACTGGTACTCCCCTCCGCCAAGCCCTGACGCACTACCACCTCTGCAACTTAGCTCTTTACCACCTACACCGCTCCCACCCAGGACGCCCAGAAAGCCCAGAGTGGCCGTTAACAAACCAAAACCCCTAAAACAAAATCCGGCAGTAGTGAACGTGGATGACATCCCGGATATGTTCGCAATCAGTACATGCCCGACGACCCATGAGGTCACTGAGGCGGCCACTCCAGCAGGTATTCTGAAGCCTCGGAGCGCCACCCAGGACGTACTGTCACAAATTGTAACCGTTCACCACGAAATGCCCAATCCCCAACAGACAACTACTGCCGGTGATCTGTCGGTAGACTCTCTGCTCTGCATCTCAGAGCGGGACATAGAGCAGAGTCCTCTACCTATGCCCCAACTGACCCCAATTGTAACACCATCCCCATCACCTAGGGTATTCAAAGCCACCAGGCATTTGAGCACCTCTAGAAAAATGGTAAATTGGATGTTTACTGCCAAAAAAAAGTGGTGCATTGTGGGTGACTCTAACCTGAGCAGGATCCCTCCACATGATCTGGAGAACCTGCAAATAGACAGTTACCCCGGGGGCTACATTTAGACATGCAGAGGCATTCATATCCAGGGCCAGTATACAAACCGAGGTGGAGACGATAGTCCTGGCCTTCGGTATAAACCACAGGGGTCAAAAGCAGAGGGAGACGGCAGTCAAACAACTCCAGAGGGCCGTAAAGATGACAAAAGAACGGTTTCCTCAAGCGGCCATATGGATCCCTCTGATCAATTACAGCCAAAAACCTGAAAAAGGAAGAAAGAGATGTATTAGCAGGGTTAAATGCACACATTAAAAAAACATGCCATACTTACCTCTGTTACCGGAGGCTCAATTCCAGGTCGGTCAGGACCAGATCCATTGGACGCCGAGCTGTGCTAAGTCAGTGTTGGAACACCTGGTGCAACCACCTAAACTTCAAAGCCCTGTAAACCCTAGATGGGGGCTACAGAGGGGTCTCGAGGTGGTAAACCTTTCTAAACACTTCAGACCCACTAAAGACCAATATAGGGTTCTAAACAGGGCTTAACGTTTGTTCCAACACCGAAAATCGATAGGGACATGAAAAAACAACTCGCTCTTGATATGCAGCAGTATCATAGAAGACTGCTGCTAATGTCCTATTTTAGATACAGGGGCGAGACAGAACCTCTTCCCTTCACCCCAAAAGCCAGTTGGACTCCCAGGCTGTCCCAAGTCCCCAATCAGGTCAGAAAAGTAATCAGGGCCGATAAATATGCATTTAAAAAGCCTATCGTGGAATCGGTCACAAAAATCTAACTTGAGTATCCCTGAAAGACGGGCGTTAGTCCAGCTCAGAAAAAACAAAAATGTGGTTATTAAACCGGCTGATAAAGGCAGTGCGGCGGTGATTATGGATAGAACTGCCTATATCCGGGAAGCTTATCGCCAACTAAATCAGCCACACTATTATCGGAAGCTGGACGAACCCCTATTTTTAAAAACAGGCCCAGAAATCAGGAGAATCCTGGAAAATTTGAAAGAAGAGGTTTTATAAACAAAAAACAGTTAACTTACCCTGATGGGATCAGACAATCCACGCCCAAGACTTTTTTACCTCCTTCCCAAGATCCACAAGGATCCGAATCATGGAGCATCCCATTTGAGATGCCTCCGGGCCGCCCCATTGTCTCCGACTGTGGTAGTGACACCTATGCGACAGCGGAGTACATTGAACATTTTCTGAACCCCCCTCAGCACCCGACACCCCAGCTATATTAAGGACACCTACGATTTCATTGATAAAATCCGAACACTGCGCTTACCTGTAGAATGTCTTTGTTCACGATAGACATAGACAGTCTGTACACAAACATAGACACGTCGGCAGGGCTGGAAGCAGTCCAGGAGTGGTTTACCAGGTACCCGGATAAAAGCAGACCAGACAAACATTTATTAGATTTGTTAGAAATTAATTTGACAAAAAATGATTTTGAATTCAATTCGGAACTCTTTCTGCAAATTAAGGGAACGGCTATGGGAAAGCGATTTGCCCCCTCCTATGCCAATATTTTTATGGCTAAATGGGAGGAGAAGCCCTGGCAGCCTGGCCTGTTAAACCACTT
>NW_026514206.1:5000-7500 GCF_027358585.1 Pangasianodon hypophthalmus
TATGAGTTGGGGGCGGGGTTTATAATACACTGTGTACGAGTCGGGGGCGGGGTTTATAATACACTGTGTACGAGTCGGGGGCGGGGTTTATAATACACTGTGTACGAGCCGGGGGCGGGGTTTATAATACACTGTGTACGAGCCGGGGGCGGGGTTTATAATACACTGTGGGCGTGTGTATGAGTTGGGGGCGGGGTTTATAATACACTGTGTACGAGTCGGGGGCGGGGTTTATAATACACTGTGTACGAGTCGGGGGCGGGGTTTATAATACACTGTGTACGAGCCGGGGGCGGGGTTTATAATACACTGTGTACGAGTCGGGGGCGGGGTTTATAATACACTGTGTACGAGTCGGGGGCGGGGTTTATAATACACTGTGTACGAGCCGGGGGCGGGGTTTATAATACACTGCGTACGTGCCGGGGGCGGGGTTTATAATACACTGCGTACGAGCCGGGGGCGGGGTTTACAATACACTGTGTACGAGCCGGGGGCGGGGTTTACAATACACTGTGTACGAGTCGGGGGCGGGGTTTATAATACACTGTGTACGAGCCGGGGGCGGGGTTTATAATACACTGTGGGCGTGTGTATGAGTTGGGGGCGGGGTTTATAATACACTGCGTACGAGCCGGGGGCGGGGTTTATAATACACTGTGGGCGTGTGTATGAGTTGGGGGCGGGGGTTTATAATACACTGCGTACGAGCCGGGGGCGGGGTTTATAATACACTGCGTACGAGCCGGGGGCGGGGTTTATAATACACTGCGTACGAGTCGGGGGCGGGGTTTATAATACACTGCGTACGAGCCGGGGGCGGGGTTTATAATACACTGCGTACGAGTCGGGGGCGGGGTTTATAATACACTGTGTACGAGCCGGGGGCGGGGTTTATAATACACTGTGGGCGTGTGTATGAGTTGGGGGCGGGGTTTATAATACACTGTGGGCGTGTGTATGAGTTGGGGGCGGGGTTTATAATACACTGTGGGCGTGTGTATGAGTTGGGGGCGGGGTTTATAATACACTGTGGGCGTGTGTATGAGTTGGGGGCGGGGTTTATAATACACTGTGGGCGTGTGTATGAGTTGGGGGCGGGGTTTATAATACACTGTGGGCGTGTGTATGAGTTGGGGGCGGGGTTTATAATACACTGTGGGCGTGTGTATGAGTTGGGGGCGGGGTTTATAATACACTTACTGATGGTCTTTTCCTCTTAAATGCGGCGAGTTTGATTTTGAGCGGTGCCACTTTCTTCGCTTTAGATTTCTTATCCTGTGGTTTGGGCTTCGTCTTTCTGCGAGCATTCGGACCTAAACACACACACACACACACACACACATACACACATACACACACATACACACACACACACACACACACATAGTGTGAGCAAACATATTAACAATTATATATCTGTCCATGCATCTTTAATTATTAAAATAATCATCTGTCCCACTATTACTGATTTATCCCTTCATCCCTCTCTCTCTCCCTCTCTCTCTCCCCCCACTCTCTCTCCCTCTCTCCCTCTCCCCCCCCCCCCCACTCTCTCTCTCTTTCTCTCTCTCTCTCTCACCTTTGCCCTCTTTGGTCTTGGCTTTGCGTAGCGGTGGTGCAGCAGACGCTGGTTGTGTTGTGGTTGTTGCTGTTACAGACGATGTTGTAGCTGTCGTTGCTATGGAAGCGGCCCCAGGACCTGTTAGCTCCACCCCTCTAGGTGTGGTCACGGTGTCGACAGTCAGAGGGGCGGAGCCAGCGTTCGCAGATCCCCTGATGGGGTTATTGGTGCTGAACTCGCGCCACTTGGCTCCCAGAACCATCATCATCTTTGACACGGCGATTTTTGGGTTCCGTGCTGCAATCAGAGGCCTGAGAGAAAGAGACAAAGCCTGTTAGTATCACTCCATCTCTCTGTTTATTCCTCCATCTCTCGCTCTCCATCATTCCTCCCCCGATTTGGAGCGAGGTCTGAAAGCAGGGCGTGGCTCTCGACAAACGGAAAAGTGACGCACCTGATCATCTGACTGAAGGCTTTGTAGTTGGTGAGTGTGTGATAGTCCTCCTGCGTGAAGGTGTAGTCGATGTCCTTCATCCCCCACTCCGCCAGGAGCTGGGACGAAGACTTCGGCCCCTGGACACACACACGCGCGCACACACACACACACGCGCGCACACACACACACACGCGCGCGCACACACACACACGCGCGCGCACACACACACACACACACACACGCGCGCGCGCGCGCGCACACGCGCACACACGCACACGCGCACACACAGAGAAATGAAAGATAGATAAAAGAATTAACAGAAAAAGGAGTGAAAAAAAGAACGGTCCTGATGAAGCCAGACAGCTTCTACTTATAAATACAGTTCTCGGTATTAGTGTTTTTATCCATCCTCATCACTCCATCCCTCAATACTTCTGCCATCCCTTCTTCCCACCTTCATCTAAACATCTGAGGATTTCATCCGTTCTCTCATCCCTGGC
>NW_026514206.1:22500-25655 GCF_027358585.1 Pangasianodon hypophthalmus
GGTGTATTCCTCTAGAGAAGGACGAACCGGACGAGTGCGAGGGGACGAGTGGAGATAAAGGAGGTGGGACAGGGGTTATAAAGAGAGAGAGAGAGAGAGAGAGAGAGAGAGAGATGAGCTCAGCCTCATTATCACTGTTAGCACTGAACACACTCTGTGTGTGTGTGTGTGTGTGTGTGTGTTGTCTTTCATAAATATTGGTAAATGATGAATGAATCAGGAATGACTCGTTCTCTTAAATGACTCTTTTGAGTGAATCAAATGAATTGCAAACTCAAACTAACCAAATCATGCTTTCATTTAAACGCTGAAACACACACACACAAACACACACACACAATATTAATTGCGTGACTGCTGTAGTGCTCACCACTATTCTTAACTTAAGCACCAGTGAGTGTGTGTGTGTGTGTGTGTGTGTGTGTGAGAGAGAGAGAGAGAGAGAGAGAGAGAGAGAGAGAGAAAATGTAGGAGTTTCCTATTCGAATACTCATGACGTGTGTGTGTTACCTAGCGTCTGTGAAGTCTGCGTCAGAAAATGTCACCCCTTTATACCTCTTACAAAAAAAGTCTTTTGCGTAAAACTGAGAGAAGCGAGTGATAAATAAACGGAGGGATAAATACAATGAGTGAGAGAGACAGAGACAGAGAGAGAGAGTGGACATGCCCCTGTCCCCTTTACCTCTTGTTTAATTTTCCCAAACTTTGTTGCTGTTCTTTACGAGTGTGCCCCCTCCGTCACTCCCTTCCTCCCACACTCCCTCCATTCTGTCGTCCTTCACCCCTCCGTATTGTCTCGGAAGAAGGGATGACATTTAGACAAGAGGGGACCACAAATATTGAACCTGGAGGACAAAAATAAATCACGTCCGGGACAGAGCGACCGGTAGGACCCCTAAACCCCCTAAATAATAATAATAATAATAATAATAATAATAATAATAATAAAATACAGAAAGTGGTGGATTTCAAAATTGCCTAATTAAAGTAGAAAACAGAATCAGAATAAACAGATCAAAGTGTAAAAAATTGAACTGATATTAAAGTAAAATTAAGAAAAGATTACAGAAAAAAGTACAGAAATACACCAAGAATGACAGAAAATGTAAAAAGAAAAGTTAAAAACAGAAAAGAAAAGAAAAAATGCTCATGGCAAAACTTCTATTAAAACTACTTTTGTGTGGATGGGATTAGTGGATGGGATTAGTGGATGGGATTAGTGGATGGGATTAGCACTTCTGCCTCGTTCCTGTCTCTCCAATTTCAATTCAATTCAACTTTATTTCTGTAGCGCTTTTTTGATAAACAGACATTATCACAGCGCAGCTTTACAGGAATCCAGACACAGACTGAGATTTCTCATGAACAAGCCAGAGGAGGCAGTGACGAGGAAAAGCTCCCTGCAGGAACCCGGAGAGGAACCAGACTGAAGCAGGAAGCGGTTCTCTTCTGAGTGACACACGAGAGTGTGATTATAAATCATTCCAGTGTACAGGTGCAGAAGAGTCACGAGAAACTGAGAGTGTTTACAGATACAGCTACTTTTTAAAAAGTTTTTATCTGTTCACATGAACATGAAAACATCTCCATCCACATGAAAAAACCCTGAAATCGCTCACAGGATGACGTCAGCGCAGGGACCGTACGTCATAAACTGCTACGTCATACGCTTAAAGAATAACGTTAAGAGTGTTAGAGAAGGAGAAATGCACCAACAAGGGTTCAGATGTGTGGAGTGACGATGAGGTGGAGCTTCTGCTTAATGTTCCACTGGAACGCAGCGTGTTCTCCCGGCTCTCATCCTAAACCTGGTCCTCAGTGCGGTTTGTAGCATCGGAGAAATTACAGAGCACAAAGTAACGTCCAGATCAGCAGCCGTGATAAACCCTAGAGTCCTAGCACACACTCTAAACACACACTCTAAACACACACTCTAAACACACGCAGGTTCATACGCTGATGATGAACATTTCTCCATCTTGGAGGTTGTTTTTGGTGTGTACAGAACACACACACACACACACACACACACACAAAAAAGCAGAGAAAAACACTATGTTTTCAAACATCTCTGAGTGAGTGGATGTTGGCGCAGAGTGCTGGGATGAGCAACAGCACAGTGTTTCTGATTACAGCAGCAGCTCTGAGCTACAAGTCTACAGAACCCAGAACCCTGAACCCAGAACCCTGAACCCAGAACCCTGAACCCTGGTGAGATTAAACACTGCAGCGTCGGAGTTGTAACGCTGTCTGTTCTTTATTCTCGAAAAGAACCGTGTTGAAGACTGATTGCTGTGAAGCTCCTGGACACACCACAGGGAACGCAAAAGCAGAACTATTACACATTATACAGAAAAATAAGATTATAAAAGAAAGCAAGAAAGAAAAACCTTCTGTGTCTCTTCACTTCCTGTTCTGTAAATCCTTAAACCTGATGCAAAGGCTCTCGGTAAATTTCATCCTATTTCAAAACTTCCTTTTCTGCCCAAAGTTATGGAAAAGCTTCTTTCTCAGCTCTGCTCTTATGAGAATAAATCTGATTCCTCTGAAACGTTTCAGTTTGGTTTTAAAGCTCTAGCTCGAGTCGTCTTACTAACAGTGAATAATGATTTATGGCTTGTTGGTGATGCTGTAACTGTGCTGCACTAATGCTATTAGCTCACAGAGCTGTGATTAACACGGCTGATCACAACATTCTTACTGAACGCCTCGAGCACTCGGACTTCAGGGAACCGTCACAGATTGGTTCAGATTTTACCCCTGAAAATTGTTTTTCATCTGTTGTTCAACCTTTTTTCAAATATATTCACTTCCACTGACTAACATCTTTCAGATTTATAAATTATCACACTGATGACACACAAATCTCTGAAGCCCAGTAACCTGTGCTCGCTGAAGTGTCAGTGAGAGTCTGGAAGCTGGACAGCAAACTGCTTTCTCCAACTCAGTGAAGAGAAAATGGAGATCATTATTTTCCAAACACAAAACCAGATTATTAAATCACCCAGCAGCTCTCTCTCTCTCTCTCTCTCTCTCTCTCTCTCAAGCCTCAGGTCAGAAATCTTGGTGTCATTTTTGATCCTGACTTCAGATTTGACCAACAAATGGTTTCTATCAGCTCTGAGCTTTTGCCGCTCCTCTCACATCAAGATTCG
>NW_026514207.1:2500-25137 GCF_027358585.1 Pangasianodon hypophthalmus
CTAACCCTAACCCTAACCCTAACCCTAACCCTAACCCTAACCCTAACCCTAACCCTAACCCTAACCCTAACCCTAACCCTAACCCTAACCCTAACCCTAACCCTAACCCTAACCCTAACCCTAACCCTAACCCTAACCCTAACCCTAACCCTAACCCTAACCCTAACCCTAACCCTAACCCTAACCCTAACCCTAACCCTAACCCTAACCCTAACCCTAACCCTAACCCTAACCCTAACCCTAACCCTAACCCTAACCCTAACCCTAACCCTAACCCTAACCCTAACCCTAACCCTAACCCTAACCCTAACCCTAACCCTAACCCTAACCCTAACCCTAACCCTAACCCTAACCCTAACCCTAACCCTAACCCTAACCCTAACCCTAACCCTAACCCTAACCCTAACCCTAACCCTAACCCTAACCCTAACCCTAACCCTAACCCTAACCCTAACCCTAACCCTAACCCTAACCCTAACCCTAACCCTAACCCTAACCCTAACCCTAACCCTAACCCTAACCCTAACCCTAACCCTAACCCTAACCCTAACCCTAACCCTAACCCTAACCCTAACCCTAACCCTAACCCTAACCCTAACCCTAACCCTAACCCTAACCCTAACCCTAACCCTAACCCTAACCCTAACCCTAACCCTAACCCTAACCCTAACCCTAACCCTAACCCTAACCCTAACCCTAACCCTAACCCTAACCCTAACCCTAACCCTAACCCTAACCCTAACCCTAACCCTAACCCTAACCCTAACCCTAACCCTAACCCTAACCCTAACCCTAACCCTAACCCTAACCCTAACCCTAACCCTAACCCTAACCCTAACCCTAACCCTAACCCTAACCCTAACCCTAACCCTAACCCTAACCCTAACCCTAACCCTAACCCTAACCCTAACCCTAACCCTAACCCTAACCCTAACCCTAACCCTAACCCTAACCCTAACCCTAACCCTAACCCTAACCCTAACCCTAACCCTAACCCTAACCCTAACCCTAACCCTAACCCTAACCCTAACCCTAACCCTAACCCTAACCCTAACCCTAACCCTAACCCTAACCCTAACCCTAACCCTAACCCTAACCCTAACCCTAACCCTAACCCTAACCCTAACCCTAACCCTAACCCTAACCCTAACCCTAACCCTAACCCTAACCCTAACCCTAACCCTAACCCTAACCCTAACCCTAACCCTAACCCTAACCCTAACCCTAACCCTAACCCTAACCCTAACCCTAACCCTAACCCTAACCCTAACCCTAACCCTAACCCTAACCCTAACCCTAACCCTAACCCTAACCCTAACCCTAACCCTAACCCTAACCCTAACCCTAACCCTAACCCTAACCCTAACCCTAACCCTAACCCTAACCCTAACCCTAACCCTAACCCTAACCCTAACCCTAACCCTAACCCTAACCCTAACCCTAACCCTAACCCTAACCCTAACCCTAACCCTAACCCTAACCCTAACCCTAACCCTAACCCTAACCCTAACCCTAACCCTAACCCTAACCCTAACCCTAACCCTAACCCTAACCCTAACCCTAACCCTAACCCTAACCCTAACCCTAACCCTAACCCTAACCCTAACCCTAACCCTAACCCTAACCCTAACCCTAACCCTAACCCTAACCCTAACCCTAACCCTAACCCTAACCCTAACCCTAACCCTAACCCTAACCCTAACCCTAACCCTAACCCTAACCCTAACCCTAACCCTAACCCTAACCCTAACCCTAACCCTAACCCTAACCCTAACCCTAACCCTAACCCTAACCCTAACCCTAACCCTAACCCTAACCCTAACCCTAACCCTAACCCTAACCCTAACCCTAACCCTAACCCTAACCCTAACCCTAACCCTAACCCTAACCCTAACCCTAACCCTAACCCTAACCCTAACCCTAACCCTAACCCTAACCCTAACCCTAACCCTAACCCTAACCCTAACCCTAACCCTAACCCTAACCCTAACCCTAACCCTAACCCTAACCCTAACCCTAACCCTAACCCTAACCCTAACCCTAACCCTAACCCTAACCCTAACCCTAACCCTAACCCTAACCCTAACCCTAACCCTAACCCTAACCCTAACCCTAACCCTAACCCTAACCCTAACCCTAACCCTAACCCTAACCCTAACCCTAACCCTAACCCTAACCCTAACCCTAACCCTAACCCTAACCCTAACCCTAACCCTAACCCTAACCCTAACCCTAACCCTAACCCTAACCCTAACCCTAACCCTAACCCTAACCCTAACCCTAACCCTAACCCTAACCCTAACCCTAACCCTAACCCTAACCCTAACCCTAACCCTAACCCTAACCCTAACCCTAACCCTAACCCTAACCCTAACCCTAACCCTAACCCTAACCCTAACCCTAACCCTAACCCTAACCCTAACCCTAACCCTAACCCTAACCCTAACCCTAACCCTAACCCTAACCCTAACCCTAACCCTAACCCTAACCCTAACCCTAACCCTAACCCTAACCCTAACCCTAACCCTAACCCTAACCCTAACCCTAACCCTAACCCTAACCCTAACCCTAACCCTAACCCTAACCCTAACCCTAACCCTAACCCTAACCCTAACCCTAACCCTAACCCTAACCCTAACCCTAACCCTAACCCTAACCCTAACCCTAACCCTAACCCTAACCCTAACCCTAACCCTAACCCTAACCCTAACCCTAACCCTAACCCTAACCCTAACCCTAACCCTAACCCTAACCCTAACCCTAACCCTAACCCTAACCCTAACCCTAACCCTAACCCTAACCCTAACCCTAACCCTAACCCTAACCCTAACCCTAACCCTAACCCTAACCCTAACCCTAACCCTAACCCTAACCCTAACCCTAACCCTAACCCTAACCCTAACCCTAACCCTAACCCTAACCCTAACCCTAACCCTAACCCTAACCCTAACCCTAACCCTAACCCTAACCCTAACCCTAACCCTAACCCTAACCCTAACCCTAACCCTAACCCTAACCCTAACCCTAACCCTAACCCTAACCCTAACCCTAACCCTAACCCTAACCCTAACCCTAACCCTAACCCTAACCCTAACCCTAACCCTAACCCTAACCCTAACCCTAACCCTAACCCTAACCCTAACCCTAACCCTAACC
Source organism: Pangasianodon hypophthalmus (assembly GCF_027358585.1). Taxonomy (NCBI): domain Eukaryota; kingdom Metazoa; phylum Chordata; class Actinopteri; order Siluriformes; family Pangasiidae; genus Pangasianodon; species Pangasianodon hypophthalmus. The sequence continues at coordinate 5,657 of NW_026514207.1, forward strand.
CTAACCCTAACCCTAACCCTAACCCTAACCCTAACCCTAACCCTAACCCTAACCCTAACCCTAACCCTAACCCTAACCCTAACCCTAACCCTAACCCTAACCCTAACCCTAACCCTAACCCTAACCCTAACCCTAACCCTAACCCTAACCCTAACCCTAACCCTAACCCTAACCCTAACCCTAACCCTAACCCTAACCCTAACCCTAACCCTAACCCTAACCCTAACCCTAACCCTAACCCTAACCCTAACCCTAACCCTAACCCTAACCCTAACCCTAACCCTAACCCTAACCCTAACCCTAACCCTAACCCTAACCCTAACCCTAACCCTAACCCTAACCCTAACCCTAACCCTAACCCTAACCCTAACCCTAACCCTAACCCTAACCCTAACCCTAACCCTAACCCTAACCCTAACCCTAACCCTAACCCTAACCCTAACCCTAACCCTAACCCTAACCCTAACCCTAACCCTAACCCTAACCCTAACCCTAACCCTAACCCTAACCCTAACCCTAACCCTAACCCTAACCCTAACCCTAACCCTAACCCTAACCCTAACCCTAACCCTAACCCTAACCCTAACCCTAACCCTAACCCTAACCCTAACCCTAACCCTAACCCTAACCCTAACCCTAACCCTAACCCTAACCCTAACCCTAACCCTAACCCTAACCCTAACCCTAACCCTAACCCTAACCCTAACCCTAACCCTAACCCTAACCCTAACCCTAACCCTAACCCTAACCCTAACCCTAACCCTAACCCTAACCCTAACCCTAACCCTAACCCTAACCCTAACCCTAACCCTAACCCTAACCCTAACCCTAACCCTAACCCTAACCCTAACCCTAACCCTAACCCTAACCCTAACCCTAACCCTAACCCTAACCCTAACCCTAACCCTAACCCTAACCCTAACCCTAACCCTAACCCTAACCCTAACCCTAACCCTAACCCTAACCCTAACCCTAACCCTAACCCTAACCCTAACCCTAACCCTAACCCTAACCCTAACCCTAACCCTAACCCTAACCCTAACCCTAACCCTAACCCTAACCCTAACCCTAACCCTAACCCTAACCCTAACCCTAACCCTAACCCTAACCCTAACCCTAACCCTAACCCTAACCCTAACCCTAACCCTAACCCTAACCCTAACCCTAACCCTAACCCTAACCCTAACCCTAACCCTAACCCTAACCCTAACCCTAACCCTAACCCTAACCCTAACCCTAACCCTAACCCTAACCCTAACCCTAACCCTAACCCTAACCCTAACCCTAACCCTAACCCTAACCCTAACCCTAACCCTAACCCTAACCCTAACCCTAACCCTAACCCTAACCCTAACCCTAACCCTAACCCTAACCCTAACCCTAACCCTAACCCTAACCCTAACCCTAACCCTAACCCTAACCCTAACCCTAACCCTAACCCTAACCCTAACCCTAACCCTAACCCTAACCCTAACCCTAACCCTAACCCTAACCCTAACCCTAACCCTAACCCTAACCCTAACCCTAACCCTAACCCTAACCCTAACCCTAACCCTAACCCTAACCCTAACCCTAACCCTAACCCTAACCCTAACCCTAACCCTAACCCTAACCCTAACCCTAACCCTAACCCTAACCCTAACCCTAACCCTAACCCTAACCCTAACCCTAACCCTAACCCTAACCCTAACCCTAACCCTAACCCTAACCCTAACCCTAACCCTAACCCTAACCCTAACCCTAACCCTAACCCTAACCCTAACCCTAACCCTAACCCTAACCCTAACCCTAACCCTAACCCTAACCCTAACCCTAACCCTAACCCTAACCCTAACCCTAACCCTAACCCTAACCCTAACCCTAACCCTAACCCTAACCCTAACCCTAACCCTAACCCTAACCCTAACCCTAACCCTAACCCTAACCCTAACCCTAACCCTAACCCTAACCCTAACCCTAACCCTAACCCTAACCCTAACCCTAACCCTAACCCTAACCCTAACCCTAACCCTAACCCTAACCCTAACCCTAACCCTAACCCTAACCCTAACCCTAACCCTAACCCTAACCCTAACCCTAACCCTAACCCTAACCCTAACCCTAACCCTAACCCTAACCCTAACCCTAACCCTAACCCTAACCCTAACCCTAACCCTAACCCTAACCCTAACCCTAACCCTAACCCTAACCCTAACCCTAACCCTAACCCTAACCCTAACCCTAACCCTAACCCTAACCCTAACCCTAACCCTAACCCTAACCCTAACCCTAACCCTAACCCTAACCCTAACCCTAACCCTAACCCTAACCCTAACCCTAACCCTAACCCTAACCCTAACCCTAACCCTAACCCTAACCCTAACCCTAACCCTAACCCTAACCCTAACCCTAACCCTAACCCTAACCCTAACCCTAACCCTAACCCTAACCCTAACCCTAACCCTAACCCTAACCCTAACCCTAACCCTAACCCTAACCCTAACCCTAACCCTAACCCTAACCCTAACCCTAACCCTAACCCTAACCCTAACCCTAACCCTAACCCTAACCCTAACCCTAACCCTAACCCTAACCCTAACCCTAACCCTAACCCTAACCCTAACCCTAACCCTAACCCTAACCCTAACCCTAACCCTAACCCTAACCCTAACCCTAACCCTAACCCTAACCCTAACCCTAACCCTAACCCTAACCCTAACCCTAACCCTAACCCTAACCCTAACCCTAACCCTAACCCTAACCCTAACCCTAACCCTAACCCTAACCCTAACCCTAACCCTAACCCTAACCCTAACCCTAACCCTAACCCTAACCCTAACCCTAACCCTAACCCTAACCCTAACCCTAACCCTAACCCTAACCCTAACCCTAACCCTAACCCTAACCCTAACCCTAACCCTAACCCTAACCCTAACCCTAACCCTAACCCTAACCCTAACCCTAACCCTAACCCTAACCCTAACCCTAACCCTAACCCTAACCCTAACCCTAACCCTAACCCTAACCCTAACCCTAACCCTAACCCTAACCCTAACCCTAACCCTAACCCTAACCCTAACCCTAACCCTAACCCTAACCCTAACCCTAACCCTAACCCTAACCCTAACCCTAACCCTAACCCTAACCCTAACCCTAACCCTAACCCTAACCCTAACCCTAACCCTAACCCTAACCCTAACCCTAACCCTAACCCTAACCCTAACCCTAACCCTAACCCTAACCCTAACCCTAACCCTAACCCTAACCCTAACCCTAACCCTAACCCTAACCCTAACCCTAACCCTAACCCTAACCCTAACCCTAACCCTAACCCTAACCCTAACCCTAACCCTAACCCTAACCCTAACCCTAACCCTAACCCTAACCCTAACCCTAACCCTAACCCTAACCCTAACCCTAACCCTAACCCTAACCCTAACCCTAACCCTAACCCTAACCCTAACCCTAACCCTAACCCTAACCCTAACCCTAACCCTAACCCTAACCCTAACCCTAACCCTAACCCTAACCCTAACCCTAACCCTAACCCTAACCCTAACCCTAACCCTAACCCTAACCCTAACCCTAACCCTAACCCTAACCCTAACCCTAACCCTAACCCTAACCCTAACCCTAACCCTAACCCTAACCCTAACCCTAACCCTAACCCTAACCCTAACCCTAACCCTAACCCTAACCCTAACCCTAACCCTAACCCTAACCCTAACCCTAACCCTAACCCTAACCCTAACCCTAACCCTAACCCCTAACCCTAACCCTAACCCTAACCCTAACCCTAACCCTAACCCTAACCCTAACCCTAACCCTAACCCTAACCCTAACCCTAACCCTAACCCTAACCCTAACCCTAACCCTAACCCTAACCCTAACCCTAACCCTAACCCTAACCCTAACCCTAACCCTAACCCTAAACCCTAACCCTAACCCTAACCCTAACCCTAACCCTAACCCTAACCCTAACCCTAACCCTAACCCTAACCCTAACCCTAACCCTAACCCTAACCCTAACCCTAACCCTAACCCTAACCCTAACCCTAACCCTAACCCTAACCCCTAACCCTAACCCTAACCCTAACCCTAACCCTAACCCTAACCCTAACCCTAACCCTAACCCTAACCCTAACCCTGACCCTACCCCTGACCCTACCCCTGACCCTGACCCTGACCCTGACCCTGACCCTGACCCTAACCCTAACCCTAACCCTAACCTCAACCTTCTACCCTGACCCTAACCCTAACCCTAACCCTAACCTCAACCTTCTACCCTGACCCTAACCCTAACCTCAACCTTCTACCCTGATCCTAACCCTAACCCTGACCCTAACCCCTAACCCTAACCTAACCCCTAACTCCCAACCCTCCTACTCTAACCCTAATCCGCTTACCCTAACCCTAACCCCTAACCCCTAACCCTAACCCCTAACCCTAACCTCAACCTTCTACCCTAACCCTAACCCCTAACCCTAACCTCAACCTCCTACCCTGACCCTAACCCTAACCCTGACCCTTACCCTAACCTCAGCCTCCTACCATGAACCCTAACCCTAACCTCAACCTCAACCTCCTACCAGGAACCCGAACCCTAACCCTAACCCCATAACCCTACTTAACCCTAACTCCTAACCCTAATCTCTCCCTCCTACCCTGAACCCTAATCCTAACCCGAACCATGACCTTCACTTCAAGCCCAATTCTAACCCTTTTCCCTTCCCCCTCCCTACCCCAACCTCAATCTCCCATCTTGAATTCCAATTCTAACACTTAACCCCAACTGCTAACCCCCTACCCTAACCCCAAGCCTTATTCCTACCCTAACCCTAATCTTCCCCCTTCTCTATCTTGACCCTCTTTTGTTTCCCTGCTCTTCTACTGGAGTGGGTACCCTGGCTCCAAGGATATAATCTTAACTCCCAAATCTGCCCCATGAGATGAATACATTTACAGGTAAATGTGAGCTGTATGTGGACATGGGAGTGTGCAGACATTGAATGGAGCTTTCACCCGGGATCCTGTGCTTTGATCACTCAGCCGGATATGGGGTGTGGATCTGACTTGGGAAAAACTGCACGCCCTATCCGGTCCCTTAGGTTCCTTGTTTTATTTAAATAATGTTGTCTTTTTCCCCCCCCTTCATTTTTACTTTCTTTATGGGGACTCCTGGTCCCTTTCCAGGTCACTGTTCCTTTTGAACTTAGTGGGTATTTTTATTTAGCTCTCTCATTTTAACTTTATTGATTTTATTTTCTTAATCATATTTTAAAAAAGCATCCTTTCTTTTTATTTTATTTATTTATATATTTTATGTTTTTTAAATTTATATTTTTTATTTTTTATTTACTCATTTACCATTTGGGGATTTTAAATTTGCACTGTTTAAGGATCACCCTTACCCAGGGATCCAATTTATATATAAAAAATTATTATTTTTTTTTTTTGTATTTGTATAAGAAAACAGGTCTGGCCTCGTTCTTTTTAACTCTAGAATAGAACAAAGTGAGCCTGTGCACTAAAGAGCATACACTCAACATATGAGGACTTGATCTTTCCCTAACCTAACCTAGCCTGTGCCACTACAAACAAAAGAGAGGAACAGACCATATTCTTAGTACACACCTTACATATTTAGTTATATTTTAATTATTTTACTTTTATTGTTTTAATCTCGTAATCTTTATCCTATTTGGTTTTATCACCTTTTTGTATTATTCCATTTTTATCCTTTCCCTCCCTTTTTTTTCCTTACTATTCTTTATTTCTAAGGTTTTTTATATTTTTTTTAATACCCACTCTTTTTCCAGTACATTTGTGTTCAATGGCAGTCTTCTTATTCTTGGCTCTCTTCTCTTGCCTGCTGTGGGTCTTGAACCAGGGAGGCTAGGTATAGGAGACTATTGTCTATACCACTACACCACACAGACTACTGGGAAAACCTGGTGGAAAATAAGAGAACCAAGGTTTACAAAAACAGTTTTAAACTACATTATCCAGGTAAAGTCATTACCCATAAAGCCACACACTTCCTTCAGACTCACAACCAATAGATAGGCAGTTTTGAGACAGACAGGTATAGTTACCAATTATACAGAACCTCCTTATTTTAGCTCCACCCCTAATTTAACCTAGATCCCACCCCAGAGCTTATTTAAGGATATGGATGGGAACAAAAAGCATATGTCCTCTGAAGAAGCAGGATTCCCTGCGAAACGTTAGGACGTCGAACTCAAAAAGCACCGTGAACTGCACATCAAAAAGATACTGTTTGACGGGGAAAACATTGCCAATTTTTGTGTCCTGTTTTACACAAAAAAATTTTTTAATGGAGAAAAATCCTTTTTAAACCGTTTTGTGAGTACTCACATTTTTAAACCCTTTCTTTTTTTTGGGTTTTTATTCCCCCCTCCCTTTTTTTCGGTTTTATTCCCCCTTCTTTTTGGAGTACAACACCCAAGCCAGAGGGGCCTACAAAACTTCCTGTTTGGTGAACTCCTAGGCCGCTTAGGCCTTCTGGTAAGGAACTGAGTTGTTAATCAGCTACAGGATCCTTGTCCCAAGGATTCTTATCAGCATACTCATGGGGTAAGACCAATGAAGACTTTTCTCCTTTTGTTTTTATCTTTCCTTTCTTTTAACCTTTTTTTTCCTCGAAAGGAGTTTTTTTACAGGCACAATGATTCCCTTAACAAACAGATTCACAGTGTTGGAGACTTTGGAAACAGATGGGGTGGAACAAACACTACACACAGTCCAGCATCTACACAACTCAAAACCCAGGGAATTTTTAGATAGACATTTGAGGAAGTTGTATTTTAAATTCTTACAGGCCACACACCATGAAGACATTGTGACAACAGCTCTACATACGCAAATTTTTCCAAAGGGCATGTCTAAACAAACACACAAACTTACACAGTTTATCAAACCAGCATGCCCCAAGCAACAAACTCTACATAGAATTACGGAAAACACACAAAATTGGATGAAGGCAAATATGCAGATCCTCAAAGACCATTACGTTCAAGTGAAAGCAGAACTACTGAATCGAATCCACAAAATGGAGGAAACAGAATGGCAGATAGCAGTTAAATGGGCCAAAGGTAGATTCAAACACAAATTGAGGGAAGACATAATAGAAAAGGCCAAAACACAAATGGAACAGAATCTAGTGGAAACAGAAAATGGAGGAACTGCATGTTTGCCTATCCAAGTATCAAACAGCTCCTCTAATCCTTCTTCCACTGCCGCCTCTTCTTTTTCTTCTTCGTCGTCTTCTTCAATCTCTTCCTCTTCTTCCTCCAAACAGAGTCCGAGTAAAGACGACACAAACCTTGTGGCAAGTTCTCCACAGATGCATTTATCGAAAAGCAATGGAACACCTCGGCCTTTAAACAACAACTCCGATAAGACCAAGGTAGTTAGTGTATTAATACATGAAGTTCCTTTGAATACACTTAAGCAGCAAGAACAGAGAGCTAACACTCCATCCACAGTTCACAGAACAGCAATCCTAAATAATGTTAGTGTTCTAATAGAACCTACTATTGCTGATTCACAGGGGGAGCCGACCCAGGGGGATAGGAAGCAGGAGAGGAAGGAGGTGATGAATGGGTCTACAGAAAGGAAGACCACGTCCTTGAGAAAAGCCCGATCTGAATCCTCCCTTTCCCTTTCCCCTTCCTCTTTCTCGTTGACTCCCCTGCATGTGGAACATCCGGACAGGGTGGAGCCCCAAATAAAAACCTGTGAAGTGAGGAACCATTGGGTTCCTACTAGACATCCTAACACCACTAGAAAGATTGCAGATTGGACACTGGAAGTAAAGAAACCAGTTTTGTTTATAGGGGACTCCAACCTGTCCAGAATTCCCTATTTTAGTGACGAAAATGTTCAGGTGGATAGTTACCCTGGAGCCAACTTTTTACATATAGCCAAAGTGTTACAAAAATTAACCCCTAATCCAAACACTCAAAAAGTCGTCCTATCATTAGGAATCAATAATAGAGAACAAACATTCGAAAGTACAACAAAAAAACAGTTGCAAGAGCTGTGGAGAATTGCTGCAGTGGTTTTTCCCAATGCCACGATCTACACCCCATTATTAAACTACTCGGATATCCTACCTAGACGACAACAAGAAACTCTAACAAAACTGAACACTCATATACTGGCACATGGTAATCCATTGCAGGAACTTCACCCACTTAGGTTCAAGGTGAACCCGAGGGACCCTATCCACTGGACCACGGAAACGGCTTCGCAAATGTTTACATACTGGTTGGATCAGTTAAACTTTTAGGAATGGTGAAGTGCAATAAAACAGACAACAAAAAGCACACCAACATCATTAACCTATCCAAAACGTTTTGTCTCACAGGTCCGCAGGAGGATTTACTCAGCAAGGGTCTCACCTTCATCCCGACGCCATGCGGTACGGACTTGGGGGAGCTGGGGAGGGATGTCCACGCTTACAATAGACAACTTAAAATTTTAGACCACTTCCAATACACAAAATGTAAAGAACACTTACAGTTTACAGAAAAATCCAGATGGGAACCGAGCACCGAACAGACCAGTTTACCTATAAAGCAGTTGATTAAAAAGAACAGGATGATTATCAATTCTCTTTCAGATTTTTCCAACAATCAAGCAGATAATTTAACCGCCACAGAACGCAGAGCACTCAAAGAATTACAAACCAACAAAGATATAATAATTAAACCGGCAGATAAAGGCTCAGCGATCGTCATAATGGACAAACAACAATACTTACTAGAAGCAAATAGACAATTAAACAATACCAATCATTACACTTTACTTCCACACTCATTACAACAGGAAACACAATCATTGGTAACATCCATTTTACAGGACTTAAAACAGAAAGGCTTCATTAACACTAAACAGTTTAATTATCTTATTGGTCCAAACCCACCAAGGCAGCGGAAATTTTATCTATTGCCCAAAATTCATAAAGACCCACAGGCGTGGACAGTCCCTTCCGAGGTTCCACAGGGACGCCCGATTGTGTCGGATTGTGGGAGTGAGACCTACAATGTGGCACAATACATTGATTATTTCCTCAATCCTGTCTCACAACTTCATCCCAGTTACTTAAAAGATACATATGACTTTATAAACAAAATCAAGAACATGACAATTCCAGACTCGGCCTTCCTATTCACTGTGGATGTGGAAAGCCTTTACACAAATATCAGTACAGAGGCAGGATTGCAGGCAATAACGAAATGTTTTAACAGGTATCCAGATTCAAGCCGGCCAGATGCAGAACTTCTTCAGCTGTTGGAAATAAATTTAACCCGCAATGACTTTGAATTTAATTCTCAATTATATTTACAGGTTCAAGGAACCGCTATGGGGAAGAAATTTGCTCCAGCCTACGCGAATATTTATATGTCTGAGTGGGAAGAAACATTGTTTCCAAAGTGTCCCCACTTACCCGCAGTGTATTATCGATATCTGGATGACATCTTTGGGGTCTGGCACCATGACAGGGAACATTTTGACACCTTTTTGAATTTGGCCAATTCCCATCATAAACACATTAAAGTCAAAGCAACTCTTAATTCGGATAACATTAACTTTTTAGACACCACAGTTTTTGCCATCCCGACGGAGAATAATTCCAAAACACTACATACTAAAGTGTTTTTCAAACCCACTGATTCCCACTCTCTACTATTCAAAACAAGTTATCATCCTAGACATACTTTCAAGGGGGTAATCAAATCACAAATCATTCGATTTCATAGAATTTGCTCATTTGATCAACATTTCCATGAAGCAACACAAACTCTATTCAAAGCCCTTAGACCCCGAGGGTATTCTAAGAGATTCTTGAGAGCCATTAAAAGAGACACGTTGCAGGATCTCAGAAATAACCCAACACGATTGGTGCCGGAACCCAAGGATGTCATCCCCATAGTCACGACTTTTTCAGAAACATCCAAAATCCTCAACAATAAGCTTAAACAACAATTCCAAAAAACACAAGAACTATACGCACCACTTCGGTCATTCAAACCAATATCAGCTTATAGAAGAAATAAAAATCTACGGGATCTCCTGGTCAGGGCCAGTTTGAAATCAGACCGACGAGTGATTCCTCCTATATTAGCAACACATTTTCAACAGCTCAGGTCAGTGGAGATGGGAAACAAGGGACACCTAGTGCCACAAAGAACAAACCTCAAGACCACGAATATCATTTACATGATCACTTGCACACACTGCCATAAGAGATATATTGGAGAAACTGAATACAGTCTGGAACAAAGGCTGAAACAACACATTTACTCCATTCAACACAGACCACGCAACACACACTTAATATGCCATTTTGCAAGGGTTGGGATACAGAAGCTCAGGATCTCGGGTTTGGAGGCCAATAGGGCATGGAACAGGGAACAGAGAAGAAGAAGAGAAGCATATTGGATAAGTAAACTGCACACAGACCATCCTCATGGCTTCAATACTAGGAGAACATCTTAGACTTGGAGACTTGGAACCAGAGATACCCATATAGAGAGAGGAAATAGGGCTAACCCATTCTTCTTTTTACAGTATTCTCTTCTTTCTCCCGTTGTTTTTCTTTTGTCCTCTGCTCTTTTTCTTTACCTTGTTCTTCTTTTTTTTCTTCTTTTCTTCTTCTTTTCCTTCTTCTTCTTCTCCTTTCTTTTCTTTTTTCTTTTTTATACCCATTCTGTCACATTTATTGTGAGTAAAAATAGCACTTGATACTGGAGCAATCCGTTGTATAATGGACGTCTCGGTGGAGCGTTTGGTTTTGTTTTGATTTGGTTTGATGATTAAACACAACTTGGTGGATTTGTGCACGCACAAATACACACTTTGTAAATATGGTTTAAAGTATTTATATAGCACTTGTTTTGATTATTAGCACTTTTCACTTGACTCAATTGTTAGCACTTTTACTAGCACTTACAGCACTTTTTTTAGGTTTCAGCACTTCTTCCACTGGGACGGTCAATGCCATGGTTTGATCCAGTAAAATAAATTGAATAACTTTTTATAAAACCACAATATTGTGATGCTTTACTTTATTTCCAGACAATTTCTGAGCTTTTACCTCAACCCCAACCATCATTCCGCACCTGGGTTGGACCGGAACGTCAACTCCAAAACCTTATTTCGAATCCTAACCTCAACCCCCTAACCCTAACCCCCTAACCCTAACCCCCTAACCCTAACCCCAACCCTAACCCCAACCCTAACCCTAACCCTAACCTCAACCTTCTACCCTGACCCTAACCCTAACCCTAACCTCAACCTTCTACCCTGACCCTAACCCTAACCTCAACCTTCTACCCTGACCCTAACCCTAACCCTAACCCTAACCTCAACCTTCTACCCTGACCCTAACCCTAACCCTAACCTCAACCTTCTACCCTGATCCTAACCCTAACCCTGACCCTAACCCCTAACCCTAACCTAACCCCTAACTCCCAACCCTCCTACTCTAACCCTAATCCGCTTACCCTAACCCTAACCCCTAACCCCTAACCCTAACCTCAACCTTCTACCCTAACCCTAACCCCTAACCCTAACCTCAACCTCCTACCCTGACCCTAACCCTAACCCTGACCCTTACCCTAACCTCAGCCTCCTACCATGAACCCTAACCCTAACCTCAACCTCAACCTCCTACCAGGAACCCGAACCCTAACCCTAACCCCATAACCCTACTTAACCCTAACTCCTAACCCTAATCTCTCCCTCCTACCCTGAACCCTAATCCTAACCCGAACCATGACCTTCACTTCAAGCCCAATTCTAACCCTTTTCCCTTCCCCCTCCCTACCCCAACCTCAATCTCCCATCTTGAACCCCAATTCTAACACTTAACCCTAACTGCTAACCCCCTACCCTAACCCCAAGCCTTATTCCTACCCTAACCCTAATCTTCCCCCTTCTCTATCTTGACCCTCTTTTGTTTCCCTGCTCTTCTACTGGAGTGGGTACCCTGGCTCCAAGGATATAATCTTAACTCCCAAATCTGCCCCATGAGATGAATACATTTACAGGTAAATGTGAGCTGTATGTGGACATGGGAGTGTGCAGACATTGAATGGAGCTTTCACCCGGGATCCTGTGCTTTGATCACTCAGCCGGATATGGGGTGTGGATCTGACTTGGGAAAAACTGCACGCCCTATCCGGTCCCTTAGGTTCCTTGTTTTATTTAAATAATGTTGTCTTTTTCCCCCCCCTTCATTTTTACTTTCTTTATGGGGACTCCTGGTCCCTTTCCAGGTCACTGTTCCTTTTGAACTTAGTGGGTATTTTTATTTAGCTCTCTCATTTTAACTTTATTGATTTTATTTTCTTAATCATATTTTAAAAAAGCATCCTTTCTTTTTATTTTATTTTATTTATTTATATATTTTATGTTTTTTAAATTTATATTTTTTATTTTTTATTTACTCATTTACCATTTGGGGATTTTAAATTTGCACTGTTTAAGGATCACCCTTACCCAGGGATCCAATTTATATATATAAAAAAAATTTTTTTTGTATTTGTATAAGAAAACGGGTCTGGCCTCGTTCTTTTTAACTCTAGAATAGAACAAAGTGAGCCTGTGCACTAAAGAGCATACACTCAACATATGAGGACTTGATCTTTCCCTACCCTAACCCTAACCCTAACCCTAACCCTAACCCTAACCCCTAACCCTAACCCTAACCCTAACCCTAACCCTAACCCCTAACCCTAACCCTAACCCTAACCCTAACCCTTAACCCTAACCCTAACCCTAACCCTAACCCTAACCCTAACCCTAACCCTAATCGGCCCGTGCCTCATGTTTGCAGTAAACTCAACTGTCCACAACTTCCTTTTTAGAATCGGTATAATAATTTTAATAAACACAAACTTTGGGGAACATGGAAAGATGGGTTTATTATTTTATTTATTTTATTTTTTCATTTATTAACATCAACATCACTTATTTATATCCAGATATTAATAAAAAACATTTTGTCATTTTTTGGAAAAGACAGCTTTTTTCTGATTGGTTTGGAGCTGTTTCTTTTTAAACTGGAGCATGGAAAAGGCTCCTATTGGCTCATTCAAATTGAGTCCCGCCCCCCACATTATAAAAAGGAACAACTGAGGATGCAGAATTTTATTCATTGCTTCCAGCTCTTTAGAGAGAAAGCCTCTAACACTTTTTGCATTCCAAAACCTTATATTCTGATCCTAAATACACATTGGTTTCTTTTCATTGTTTTATTTTTCAATATTGATTCATTTTTGGAGCTCATTGGTTTCAAGATTAGAACAAGCCTGCCTGAAGAAGGTTCCAAGAGAACCGAAACGTTGCAACGGCTTGTTCATTTTTGAATTTTTCACACACATATGTACAAAAAAATATCTCTATTTTCAATTTTGGAAAAAAAAGTTTGTTATTTTGATTTGTTTAAATTTTCATTTTCTAAAAAACTTTTTTTATTTGATTGGTTTATATTTACATTCATTTTATAGATAAAGAATTACTGATCACAGGGTTGGAGAACACTTGTGTAAAGTTTTAGATCATTCTCACCTCTATAACTGGTTTGAAATATATATAAAAAACATTTTTTATTTTCATTTTCTAAAAAAATTTTTTTTATTTTTTTTTTATTTTTTATTTCATTATATTTACATTCATTTTATAGATAAAAATTACACAAAAAAACATACAAGACAGATTTTGAGTTATACTTTCCTGACTTCAATTTATTTAACAAGTCCTTGCTTTTGTTTTTTCACAAAAAATTTCCTAAATCATGGCTTTGCCACAGAGAGATGGTTGGACGGTGGTCACACATAAACGCAGGCATGCCATTCAGGGCACAGTCTGGCCTCTGCCCCGTCCGTACCACAATACTCAACATCATGCACAGGGAGAGAGAATGCTCTCCTATGCAGAAGCAGTTAAATATGGTGGCCACATGAGGGCAGCAAAGACCATAACTCACCATAGTGAGCCTTATCAGCGGTCTTACAGACCACAATTTTTTGAACCTCGGGCCCGTTCAGGACCCGGTACTTTGATGTTCTGGCAAAAATCCTTTTCGAAGGAACCAAGGGAGAGGGTGCAGGACAGAACACGGGCAGTTCGTTCACACCTGCAAAATAAAAACACAAATCAGAAACAAAACATAAAGCCCAAGCATTCAGATGACCCTAATTTTGTAGTAAAAACTCGCGCCTTATTTAAAATAATTAAATTGGTGCATCACAAAAACAACATCAGCCAGGAACAGCCTCCTGCAATTAATAAAATTGAAAAACACCTGTCGGAGGTCATCAAACCAGCTTTGCCAAACCCCACAACGCAAGCCTTTATTGAAGGCAATGCTAAAAACTGGGCCTACACCACCATGCTGATTCTTAAGAGCCATTATGAAGACGCATTGGTGGAGGAAATGGCTAAGCTCCAGCACGTTCCTTCCCAGGGCTGGGAGGAATGCTTTGATACGGCCATTCTGTGGGCTAAACGGGGTATTGGTAGAAGACTGAGGGACAAAACAATACATGAGGCTCATATGTTGGTAGGGGAGAAATGGCAGACCCCTGTTCCTGTTCCTGCTACCGATTCTGGGGAGAGGAGGGAGGAAGCGGAGACCCAAAGTGTCCCTCTTGCTCCTCCTCTCCTAGAAAACACAACGGCTAAAACCGTTACGGTACAGGCTTCGGTGCACACTGGGGAGGATGTACATTCTCTTTCGGGAATATCCACCCCATTAGTAATAAAACCGACTAAAACAGCGTCCACCATGACAGACCCGCTGAACGACTGGTCCCCTGTTAGGGAGGAGGACTCAGACAGCCGTTCAGACATTATGTTTAATTTCCCGGCCTCCCCAAAAGAACAACGGACTCCTCGCGTGCGTCTCAACCCCTGTGTCAGACAGGAACCAGACCTTATCCTTGTTGAGGACCAAGGGGAAGGCGAACAGGGCAATTTCAGCTCACAAAGAGTTACCCTGAGCCCCGACAAAGTCACTAGCCTCAGGACAGCCACACAGGCCCGTTTAAGTGTTGAACTCAACACACCTTCTGGAGTACAATGTGACTCCCAGGAGGACGGGCCTAACAGACACATAAACACGATCAGAAAAATGGTTGAATGGAAGCTGACTGTCCGAAAAAAATGGCTCATTATCGGAGACTCCAATCTGTCTAAAATCCCACCGTTTAAGAATCCTGACCTCCAAATAGAAAGTTACCCGGGGGCTACGTTCAGACACATCGAGTCTGTGATCAATAAAAATACTGCTTCCGCTGACGTGGAACACGTTATTTTGGCGTTAGGGATCAACAGCCGGACGCAGAATGCCAAAGACACTGCCATCAAACAGATGCAGGCGGCTTTGAGAGCGGCAAAAGAAAAGTTCCCTCTGGCACAAATTTGGGTTCCAGAGGTGAACTTTTCAGGAATGCTCCCAACAAGGGAGCAGACACAATTGACCGTCCTGAACGCCTATATCTGTGCCAACCTAAAACATATCCCAGCCCTGTCCAGAACTGAGTTCCACACGGAAAGTGACAATATACACTGGACAGTGGACACTGCCAGAAACATGCTCCAGCACTGGCTCGAATATTTAAAATAAATCTCCCCATAAGCCTGCATGCACAGGAGGGGAATCGAAATGTTGTCATCTTATCCAAAAAATTCCATATTACTCCCCCACAACTTAGCCTGCTCAACAGGGGTTTGACCTTCATTCCATCTGGCAAAATGAGCAGAAAACACCATGTAATGCAAACACGATTCGACCTACAACAATATCATAGGAGACTTAAATTGGCATCTTACTTTCAAAACGACGACGATTCAAATCCCCCTCCGTTTACACCCAAATCGAACTGGGTCCCACCTGCAGACAAATTACCCGCAGAACTTGGCACGTTATTTGAAAGGGATCTGGAATATTTTAAGAAATATTTCAGACCGTCCCGGGAAGAGCCTAACCTCACCCCGGCGGAAATTAATGCTCTAAAACAACTAAAGGACAATAAGCAGATGGTCATTAAACCTGCAGACAAGGGCAGTGCAATAGTAATATGGGACCGGGAACAATATTTATGGGAGGGATACAGACAATTGAACGACCCCAAATATTACAAGAAATTGGATAGACCCATTTATTTGGATACAATACCCATGGTTAAAGATATAGTCCAATCTCTATATTCAAAAAAATATATCAACGCAAAACAAAAGTCCTACCTGATGGGGAACGGGGAACCTAGAAATAGGAGGTTTTACATGCTCCCCAAAATACACAAAGACCCAGCTAAATGGAGCAAACCCTACGAAATTCCCCCAGGTAGGCCTATTGTATCCGATTGCGGCAGTGAAACGTACTACACGGCCGAATTCTTAGATTTTTACTTAAATCCCCTCTCGATTGGCCACCCCAGCTATATAAAAGACACGTATGATTTTGTCCAGAAAGTCAAAGGACTTAAAATTCCCCAAAAGGCTATCTTGTTCACTATGGACATAGATAGCCTTTACACAAACATTGACATCCAAGAAGGAATACAGGCCATTAAAAATATTTTCCAAAAAAATCCGGACACCTCCAGACCTGACAAAGAAATTATCCGATTATTAGACATAAATCTAAACCGAAATGATTTCGAGTTTAACGGGGAATTTTTCCTGCAAATCAAAGGCACGGCGATGGGCAAGAAGTTTGCCCCAGCCTATGCCAACATATTTATGGCAGAGTGGGAGGCTTCGGCCTTATCCCGATGCCACAAACAGCCCCTCCACTATTTCAGGTATCTGGACGATATCTGGGGAGTATGGACTCACTCTGAGGATGAATTCAAGGAATTTGTGACCACACTAAATAACCATAACCCATCTATAAAATTAAAATCCACCACCAGTCAGCTATCGATAGACTTTTTAGACACCACGACTTACAAAGGTCCAGATTTCAATTCGACACAAAAATTGGACATAAAAGTCTTCTTCAAAGAAACTGACACGCATGCCCTACTGCATAAAAGGAGTTTCCACCCCAAACACACTTACTCCGGCCTTATTAAGTCGCAACTCCTGAGGTTCCATCGCATATGCACCCGGGAACAGGACTTCACAGAAGCGACGCAAACCCTCTTTAAAGCACTCAGGCCCAGAGGATATAATAGGTCCTTCTTGAGGAAGGTTTTTAAATCCTACCGGACAAGAGGGACCCCGGCAGAGGGCACCAGCGTGCCCCTCGTCCTGACATTCTCCTCGGCCGCTCTGAAACTGACCAGAGAGGTAAAGTCTAATTTCCAGAGCATATTGGGACAAACACAAATATTTAAGGACCACAAAGTCATTGCAGCATTCAGAAAAAACAAAAGTTTACAGGACCATCTAATCAGAGCTAAACTTCATCCTCTCCATAACACGAAACCCAAACATCAGGGACAATATTGGGAACAAAAGGAATTCGTACAAAACAAATTCACAAAAGACGTTTTCTATACTCACCGATTAGGCACGGTACACAGTAAAAACTGCATTTATCTGGTCACCTGTAAACAATGTGGAGCCCAATATGTGGGAGAGACGGGCAACACCATTCTGGTTAGAATGACACAACATAAATACAATATCCTAAGAGAAAGAGAAAAGAACACTTATCTGGTACAGCACTTCCTGAGCCACGGATGGGGGTCCTTCCGGGTCACGGTCCTGGAGGCCAACCTGCAGTGGTCCGTGCTTCAGAGAAAAAGGGCAGAGAGAATTTGGATTAATAAATTAGGCACTACATATCCCCAAGGCCTGAATGAGAAGTGAATCCAGTTGAGTGAGCAACACTGATGGCCTGTGCACATAGGTTAGCACCTACCCTCCTAAGCCCTAACCCTAACCCTAACCCTAACCCCAATCCTAACCCTAATCCTAACCCTAATCCTAACCCTAACCCAAATCCTAACCCTAACCCTAACCCCAACCCTAATCATAACCCTAACCCCAACCCTGATCCTAACCCTAATCCTAACCCTAACCCCAACCCTAATCCTAACCCTAACCCCAACCCCAACCCTAATCCCAACCCTAAACCTAACCCCAACCCTGATCCTAACCCTAATCCCATCCCCAACCCTAATCCCAACCCTGATCCTAACCCCAACCCTAACCCTGATCCTAACCCCAACCCTGATCCTAACCCCAGCCCTAATCCTAACCCCAACCCTAACCCCAACCCTAATCCTAAACCTAATCCTAACCCCAACCCCAACCCTAACCCTAACCCCAACCCCAACCCTAATCCTAATCCTAACCCTAACCCTAACCCCAACCCTAATCCTAACCCTTAACCCCAACCGCTAACCCCAACCCTAACCCTAACCCTAACCCTAACCCTTGACCCCTGACCCTGACCCTAACCCTAACCCTAACCCTAACCCAAACCCTAACCCCCAACCCTAACCCTTAACCCCCAACCCTAACCCTTAACCCCTAACCCTCACCCTCACCCTCACCCTCACCCTCACCCCTAACCGCTAACCCCTAACCCCTAACCCCTAACCCCTAACCCTCACCCTCACCCTCACCCTAACCTCAACCTCAACCTCCTACCCGGAACCCGAACCCTAACCCTTAACCCTACCTAACCCTAACCCAAACCCCACCCTCCTACCCTGACCCTAATCCTAACCCGAACCCCAACGTCCTACCCTGAACCCCAACCCTAACCCCAACCCCATAACCCTATTTAACCCTAATCCTAACTCGAACCATGACCTTCACTTCAAGCCCAATTCTAACCCTTTTCCCTTCCCCCTCCCTACCCCAACCTCAATCTCCCATCTTGAACCCCAATTCTAACACCTAACCCTAACTGCTAACCCCCTACCCTAACCCCAAGCCTTATTCCTACCCTAACCCTAATCTTCCCCCTTCTCTATCTTGACCCTCTTTTGTTTCACTGCTCTTCTACTGGAGTGGGTACCCTGGCTCCAAGGATATAAACTTAACTCTCAAATCTGCCCCATGAGATGGATACATCTACAGGTAAATGTGAGCTGTATGTGGACATGGGAGTGTGCAGACATTGAATGGAGCTTTCACCTGGGATCCTGTGCTTTGATCACTCAGCCGGATATGGGGTGTGGATCTGACTTGGGAAAAACTGCACGCCCTATCAGGTCCCTTAGGTTCCTTGTTTTATTTAAATAATGTTGTCTTTTCCCCCCCCTCCATTTTTACTTTCTTTACGTGGACTCCTGGTCCCTTTCCAGGTCACTGTTCCTTTTGAACTTAGTGGGTATTTTTATTTAGCTCTCTCATTTTAACTTTATTGATTTTATTTTCTTAATCATATTTTAAAAAAGCATCCTTTCTTTTTATTTTATTTATTTATATATTTTATGTTTTTTTAAATTTATATTTTTTATTTACTCATTTACCATTTGGGGATTTTAAATTTGCACTGTTTT
>NW_026514208.1:0-22500 GCF_027358585.1 Pangasianodon hypophthalmus
GAGATGAGACTCTGTAATGTGTAGAGATGAGACTCTGTAATGTGTAGAGATGAGGCTGTAATGTGTAGAGATGAGACTCTGTAATGTGTAGAGATGAGACTGTAATGTGTAGAGATGAGACTGTAATGTGTAGAGATGAGGCTGTAATGTGTAGAGATGAGGCTGTAATGTGTAGAGATGAGACTGTAATGTGTAGAGATGAGACTCTGTAATGTGTAGAGATGAGACTGTAATGTGTAGAGATGAGACTGTAATGTGTAGAGATGAGGCTGTAATGTGTAGAGATGAGGCTGTAATGTGTAGAGATGAGGCTGTAATGTGTAGAGATGAGACTCTGTAATGTGTAGAGATGAGACTGTAATGTGTAGAGATGAGACTGTAATGTGTAGAGATGAGACTCTGTAATGTGTAGAGATGAGACTGTAATGTGTAGAGATGAGACTCTGTAATGTGTAGAGATGAGACTGTAATGTGTAGAGATGAGGCTGTAATGTGTAGAGATGAGACTGTAATGTGTAGAGATGAGACTCTGTAATGTGTAGAGATTAGGCTGTAATGTGTAGAAATGAGACTGTAATGTGTAGAGATGAGGCTGTAATGTGTAGAGATGAGGCTGTAATGTGTAGAGATGAGACTCTGTAATGTGTAGAGATGAGACTGTAATGTGTAGAGATGAGACTCTGTAATGTGTAGAGATGAGACTGTAATGTGTAGAGATGAGACTCTGTAATGTGTAGAGATGAGACTGTAATGTGTAGAGATGAGGCTGTAATGTGTAGAGATGAGGCTGTAATGTGTAGAGATGAGACTGTAATGTGTAGAGATGAGACTCTGTAATGTGTAGAGAAGAGACTGTAATGTGTAGAGATGAGACTGTAATGTGTAGAGATGAGACTCTGTAATGTGTAGAGATGAGACTGTAATGTGTAGAGATGAGGCTGTAATGTGTAGAGATGAGACTGTAATGTGTAGAGATGAGACTGTAATGTGTAGAGATGAGACTCTGTAATGTGTAGAGATGAGACTGTAATGTGTAGAGATGAGACTCTGTAATGTGTAGAGATGAGGCTGTAATGTGTAGAGATGAGGCTGTAATGTGTAGAGATGAGACTGTAATGTGTAGAGATGAGACTCTGTAATGTGTAGAGATGAGACTCTGTAATGTGTAGAGATGAGACTCTGTAATGTGTAGAGATGAGACTGTAATGTGTAGAGATGAGACTCTGTAATGTGTAGAGATGAGGCTGTAATGTGTAGAGATGAGACTGTAATGTGTAGAGATGAGACTGTAATGTGTAGAGATGAGACTCTGTAATGTGTAGAGATGAGACTGTAATGTGTAGAGATGAGACTGTAATGTGTAGAGATGAGACTGTAATGTGTAGAGATGAGACTCTGTAATGTGTAGAGATGAGACTGTAATGTGTAGAGATGAGACTCTGTAATGTGTAGAGATGAGACTGTAATGTGTAGAGATGAGACTGTAATGTGTAGAGATGAGACTCTGTAATGTGTAGAGATGAGACTGTAATGTGTAGAGATGAGACTCTGTAATGTGTAGAGATGAGACTGTAATGTGTAGAGATGAGGCTGTAATGTGTAGAGATGAGGCTGTAATGTGTAGAGATGAGACTCTGTAATGTGTAGAGATGAGACTCTGTAATGTGTAGAGATGAGACTGTAATGTGTAGAGATGAGACTGTAATGTGTAGAGATGAGGCTGTAATGTGTAGAGATGAGACTGTAATGTGTAGAGATGAGACTCTGTAATGTGTAGAGATGAGACTCTGTAATGTGTAGAGATGAGACTGTAATGTGTAGAGATGAGACTCTGTAATGTGTAGAGATGAGACTGTAATGTGTAGAGATGAGACTGTAATGTGTAGAGATGAGACTGTAATGTGTAGAGATGAGGCTGTAATGTGTAGAGATGAGACTGTAATGTGTAGAGATGAGACTGTAATGTGTAGAGATGAGACTGTAATGTGTAGAGATGTGGCTGTAATGTGTAGAGATGAGACACTGTAATGTGTAGAGATGAGGCTGTAATGTGTAGAGATGAGACTGTAATGTGTAGAGATGTGGCTGTAATGTGTAGAGATGAGGCTGTAATGTGTAGAGATGAGACTCTGTAATGTGTAGAGATGAGACTCTGTAATGTGTAGAGATGAGACTCTGTAATGTGTAGAGATGAGGCTGTAATGTGTAGAGATGAGGCTGTAATGTGTAGAGATGAGACTCTGTAATGTGTAGAGATGAGACTCTGTAATGTGTAGAGATGAGACTGTAATGTGTAGAGATGAGACTCTGTAATGTGTAGAGATGAGACTGTAATGTGTAGAGATGAGGCTGTAATGTGTAGAGACGAGACTCTGTAATGTGTAGAGACGAGGCTGTAATGTGTAGAGACGAGACTGTAATGTGTAGAGACGAGACTCTGTAATGTGTAGAGACGAGGCTGTAATGTGTAGAGACGAGACTGTAATGTGTAGAGATGAGACTGTAATGTGTAGAGATGAGACTCTGTAATGTGTAGAGATGAGACTGTAATGTGTAGAGATGAGACTCTGTAATGTGTAGAGATGAGACTGTAATGTGTAGAGATGAGACTCTGTAATGTGTAGAGATGAGACTGTAATGTGTAGAGATGAGACTGTAATGTGTAGAGATGAGACTCTGTAATGTGTAGAGATGAGACTGTAATGTGTAGAGATGAGGCTGTAATGTGTAGAGATGAGGCTGTAATGTGTAGAGATGAGACTGTAATGTGTAGAGATGAGACTCTGTAATGTGTAGAGATGAGGCTGTAATGTGTAGAGATGAGACTCTGTAATGTGTAGAGATGAGGCTGTAATGTGTAGAGATGAGGCTGTAATGTGTAGAGATGAGACTCTGTAATGTGTAGAGATGAGACTCTGTAATGTGTAGAGATGAGACTCTGTAATGTGTAGAGATGAGACTCTGTAATGTGTAGAGATGAGACTCTGTAATGTGTAGAGATGAGGCTGTAATGTGTAGAGATGAGACTGTAATGTGTAGAGATGAGGCTGTAATGTGTAGAGATGAGACTCTGTAATGTGTAGAGATGAGACTCTGTAATGTGTAGAGATGAGACTGTAATGTGTAGAGATGAGACTCTGTAATGTGTAGAGATGAGACTGTAATGTGTAGAGATGAGGCTGTAATGTGTAGAGATGAGGCTGTAATGTGTAGAGATGAGGCTGTAATGTGTAGAGATGAGACTCTGTAATGTGTAGAGATGAGACTCTGTAATGTGTAGAGATGAGACTCTGTAATGTGTAGAGATGAGACTGTAATGTGTAGAGATGAGACTCTGTAATGTGTAGAGATGAGACTGTAATGTGTAGAGATGAGACTCTGTAATGTGTAGAGATGAGACTCTGTAATGTGTAGAGATGAGACTCTGTAATGTGTAGAGATGAGGCTGTAATGTGTAGAGATTTGACTGTAATGTGTAGAGATGAGGCTGTAATGTGTAGAGATGAGGCTGTAATGTGTAGAGATGAGACTCTGTAATGTGTAGAGATGAGACTGTAATGTGTAGAGATGAGACTCTGTAATGTGTAGAGATGAGACTCTGTAATGTGTAGAGATGAGACTGTAATGTGTAGAGATGAGACTGTGTAATGTGTAGAGATGAGACTCTGTAATGTGTAGAGATGAGACTCTGTAATGTGTAGAGATGAGACTGTAATGTGTAGAGATGAGGCTGTAATGTGTAGAGATGAGGCTGTAATGTGTAGAGATGAGACTGTAATGTGTAGAGATGAGACTCTGTAATGTGTAGAGATGAGACTGTAATGTGTAGAGATGAGACTCTGTAATGTGTAGAGATGAGACTCTGTAATGTGTAGAGATGAGACTGTAATGTGTAGAGATGAGACTGTAATGTGTAGAGATGAGACTGTAATGTGTAGAGATGAGGCTGTAATGTGTAGAGATGAGACTGTAATGTGTAGAGATGAGGCTGTAATGTGTAGAGATGAGACTCTGTAATGTGTAGAGATGAGACTGTAATGTGTAGAGATGAGACTGTAATGTGTAGAGATGAGGCTGTAATGTGTAGAGATGAGACTGTAATGTGTAGAGATGAGACTGTAATGTGTAGAGATGAGGCTGTAATGTGTAGAGATGAGACTGTAATGTGTAGAGATGAGACTCTGTAATGTGTAGAGATGAGGCTGTAATGTGTAGAGATGAGACTGTAATGTGTAGAGATGAGACTGTAATGTGTAGAGATGAGACTCTGTAATGTGTAGAGATGAGGCTGTAATGTGTAGAGATGAGGCTGTAATGTGTAGAAATGAGACTGTAATGTGTAGAAATGAGACTGTAATGTGTAGAGATGAGACTCTGTAATGTGTAGAGATGAGACTGTAATGTGTAGAGATGAGACTCTGTAATGTGTAGAGATGAGACTGTAATGTGTAGAGATGAGACTGTAATGTGTAGAGATGAGACTGTAATGTGTAGAGATGAGACTCTGTAATGTGTAGAGATGAGACTCTGTAATGTGTAGAGATGAGACTGTAATGTGTAGAGATGAGGCTGTAATGTGTAGAGATGAGGCTGTAATGTGTAGAGATGAGACTGTAATGTGTAGAGATGAGGCTGTAATGTGTAGAGATGAGACTCTGTAATGTGTAGAGATGAGGCTGTAATGTGTAGAGATGAGACTGTAATGTGTAGAGATGAGACTCTGTAATGTGTAGAGATGAGACTGTAATGTGTAGAGATGAGACTGTAATGTGTAGAGATGAGACTGTAATGTGTAGAGATGAGACTCTGTAATGTGTAGAGATGAGACTGTAATGTGTAGAGATGAGGCTGTAATGTGTAGAGATGAGGCTGTAATGTGTAGAGATGAGACTGTAATGTGTAGAGATGAGACTCTGTAATGTGTAGAGATGAGACTCTGTAATGTGTAGAGATGAGGCTGTAATGTGTAGAGATGAGGCTGTAATGTGTAGAGATGAGACTCTGTAATGTGTAGAGATGAGACTCTGTAATGTGTAGAGATGAGACTGTAATGTGTAGAGATGAGACTGTAATGTGTAGAGATGAGACTCTGTAATGTGTAGAGATGAGACTCTGTAATGTGTAGAGATGAGACTGTAATGTGTAGAGATGAGGCTGTAATGTGTAGAGATGAGACTCTGTAATGTGTAGAGATGAGACTCTGTAATGTGTAGAGATGAGACTGTAATGTGTAGAGATGAGACTGTAATGTGTAGAGATGAAGCTGTAATGTGTAGAGATGAGACTGTAATGTGTAGAGATGAGACTCTGTAATGTGTAGAGATGAGACTGTAATGTGTAGAGATGAGACTGTAATGTGTAGAGATGAGGCTGTAATGTGTAGAGATGAGACTGTAATGTGTAGAGATGAGACTGTAATGTGTAGAGATGAGACTCTGTAATGTGTAGAGATGAGACTCTGTAATGTGTAGAGATGAGACTCTGTAATGTGTAGAGATGAGACTGTAATGTGTAGAGATGAGGCTGTAATGTGTAGAGATGAGGCTGTAATGTGTAGAGATGAGGCTGTAATGTGTAGAGATGAGCCTGTAATGTGTAGAGATGAGACTCTGTAATGTGTAGAGATGAGACTGTAATGTGTAGAGATGAGGCTGTAATGTGTAGAGATGAGACTCTGTAATGTGTAGAGATGAGACTGTAATGTGTAGAGATGAGGCTGTAATGTGTAGAGATGAGGCTGTAATGTGTAGAGATGAGACTGTAATGTGTAGAGATGAGACTCTGTAATGTGTAGAGATGAGACTCTGTAATGTGTAGAGATGAGGCTGTAATGTGTAGAGATGAGACTGTAATGTGTAGAGATGAGGCTGTAATGTGTAGAGATGAGACTCTGTAATGTGTAGAGATGAGACACTGTAATGTGTAGAGATGAGGCTGTAATGTGTAGAGATGAGACTCTGTAATGTGTAGAGACGAGGCTGTAATGTGTAGAGACGAGACTGTAATGTGTAGAGACGAGACTGTAATGTGTAGAGACGAGACTCTGTAATGTGTAGAGATGAGGCTGTAATGTGTAGAGACGAGACTGTAATGTGTAGAGACGAGACTGTAATGTGTAGAGATGAGACTCTGTAATGTGTAGAGATGAGACTGTAATGTGTAGAGATGAGACTCTGTAATGTGTAGAGATGAGACTCTGTAATGTGTAGAGATGAGACTGTAATGTGTAGAGATGAGACTCTGTAATGTGTAGAGATGAGACTGTAATGTGTAGAGATGAGACTGTAATGTGTAGAGATGAGACTCTGTAATGTGTAGAGATGAGGCTGTAATGTGTAGAGATGAGACTCTGTAATGTGTAGAGATGAGACTGTAATGTGTAGAGATGAGACTCTGTAATGTGTAGAGATGAGGCTGTAATGTGTAGAGATGAGACTCTGTAATGTGTAGAGATGAGACTCTGTAATGTGTAGAGATGAGACTGTAATGTGTAGAGATGAGACTCTGTAATGTGTAGAGATGAGACTGTAATGTGTAGAGATGAGACTGTAATGTGTAGAGATGAGACTCTGTAATGTGTAGAGATGAGGCTGTAATGTGTAGAGATGAGACTCTGTAATGTGTAGAGATGAGACTGTAATGTGTAGAGATGAGGCTGTAATGTGTAGAGATGAGACTCTGTAATGTGTAGAGATGAGACTGTAATGTGTAGAGATGAGGCTGTAATGTGTAGAGATGAGACTCTGTAATGTGTAGAGATGAGACTGTAATGTGTAGAGATGAGACTCTGTAATGTGTAGAGATGAGGCTGTAATGTGTAGAGATGAGGCTGTAATGTGTAGAGATGAGACTCTGTAATGTGTAGAGATGAGACTGTAATGTGTAGAGATGAGACTGTTATGTGTAGAGATGAGACTCTGTAATGTGTAGAGATGAGACTCTGTAATGTGTAGAGATGAGACTGTAATGTGTAGAGATGAGACTCTGTAATGTGTAGAGATGAGGCTGTAATGTGTAGAGATGAGACTCTGTAATGTGTAGGCATGAGACTGTAATGTGTAGAGATGAGGCTCTAATGTGTAGAGATGAGACTGTAATGTGTAGAGATGAGACTCTGTAATGTGTAGAGATGAGACTCTGTAATGTGTAGAGATGAGACTGTAATGTGTAGAGATGAGACTGTAATGTGTAGAGATGAGACTCTGTAATGTGTAGAGATGAGACTGTAATGTGTAGAGATGAGACTCTGTCATGTGTAGAGATGAGACTGTAATGTGTAGAGATGAGACTGTAATGTGTAGAGATGAGACTGTAATGTGTAGAGATGAGACTCTGTAATGTGTAGAGATGAGACTGTAATGTGTAGAGATGAGACTGTAATGTGTAGAGATGAGGCTGTAATGTGTAGAGATGAGACTGTAATGTGTAGAGATGAGACTCTGTAATGTGTAGAGATGAGGCTGTAATGTGTAGAGATGAGACTCTGTAATGTGTAGAGATGAGACTCTGTAATGTGTAGAGATGAGACTGTAATGTGTAGAGATGAGACTCTGTAATGTGTAGAGATGAGACTGTAATGTGTAGAGATGAGACTGTAATGTGTAGAGATGAGACTCTGTAATGTGTAGAGATGAGGCTGTAATGTGTAGAGATGAGACTCTGTAATGTGTAGAGATGAGACTGTAATGTGTAGAGATGAGGCTGTAATGTGTAGAGATGAGACTCTGTAATGTGTAGAGATGAGACTGTAATGTGTAGAGATGAGGCTGTAATGTGTAGAGATGAGACTCTGTAATGTGTAGAGATGAGACTGTAATGTGTAGAGATGAGACTCTGTAATGTGTAGAGATGAGGCTGTAATGTGTAGAGATGAGGCTGTAATGTGTAGAGATGAGACTCTGTAATGTGTAGAGATGAGACTGTAATGTGTAGAGATGAGACTGTTATGTGTAGAGATGAGACTCTGTAATGTGTAGAGATGAGACTCTGTAATGTGTAGAGATGAGACTGTAATGTGTAGAGATGAGACTCTGTAATGTGTAGAGATGAGGCTGTAATGTGTAGAGATGAGACTCTGTAATGTGTAGGCATGAGACTGTAATGTGTAGAGATGAGGCTCTAATGTGTAGAGATGAGACTGTAATGTGTAGAGATGAGACTCTGTAATGTGTAGAGATGAGACTCTGTAATGTGTAGAGATGAGACTGTAATGTGTAGAGATGAGACTGTAATGTGTAGAGATGAGACTCTGTAATGTGTAGAGATGAGACTGTAATGTGTAGAGATGAGACTCTGTCATGTGTAGAGATGAGACTCTGTAATGTGTAGAGATGAGACTGTAATGTGTAGAGATGAGACTGTAATGTGTAGAGATGAGACTGTAATGTGTAGAGATGAGACTCTGTAATGTGTAGAGATGAGACTGTAATGTGTAGAGATGAGACTGTAATGTGTAGAGATGAGGCTGTAATGTGTAGAGATGAGACTGTAATGTGTAGAGATGAGACTCTGTAATGTGTAGAGATGAGACTGTAATGTGTAGAGATGAGACTGTAATGTGTAGAGATGAGACTCTGTAATGTGTAGAGATGAGACTGTAATGTGTAGAGATGAGACTGTAATGTGTAGAGATGAGACTCTGTAATGTGTAGAGATGAGACTCTGTAATGTGTAGAGATGAGGCTGTAATGTGTAGAGATGAGGCTGTAATGTGTAGAGATGAGACTCTGTAATGTGTAGAGATGAGGCTGTAATGTGTAGAGATGAGACTCTGTAATGTGTAGAGATGAGACTCTGTAATGTGTAGAGACGAGGCTGTAATGTGTAGAGACGAGACTGTAATGTGTAGAGACGAGACTCTGTAATGTGTAGAGATGAGACTCTGTAATGTGTAGAGATGAGACTGTAATGTGTAGAGATGAGACTCTGTAATGTGTATAGATGAGACTGTAATGTGTAGAGATGAGACTGTAATGTGTAGAGATGAGACTGTAATGTGTAGAGATGAGACTCTGTAATGTGTAGAGATGAGGCTGTAATGTGTAGAGATGAGGCTGTAATGTGTAGAGATGAGACTCTGTAATGTGTAGAGATGAGACTCTGTAATGTGTAGAGATGAGACTGTAATGTGTAGAGATGAGACTCTGTAATGTGTAGAGATGAGGCTGTAATGTGTAGAGATGAGACTATGTAATGTGTAGAGATGAGACTCTGTAATGTGTAGAGATGAGACTGTAATGTGTAGAGATGAGTCTGTAATGTGTAGAGATGAGACTCTGTAATGTGTAGAGTTGAGGCTGTAATGTGTAGAGATGAGACTGTAATGTGTAGAGATGAGACTCTGTAATGTGTAGAGATGAGGCTGTAATGTGTAGAGATGAGACTGTAATGTGTAGAGATGAGACTCTGTAATGTGTAGAGATGAGACTGTAATGTGTAGAGATGAGACTGTAATGTGTAGAGATGAGACTGTAATGTGTAGAGATGAGACTCTGTAATGTGTAGAGATGAGACTGTAATGTGTAGAGATGAGGCTGTAATGTGTAGAGATGAGGCTGTAATGTGTAGAGATGAGACTGTAATGTGTAGAGATGAGACTCTGTAATGTGTAGAGATGAGACTGTAATGTGTAGAGATGAGACTGTAATGTGTAGAGATGAGACTCTGTAATGTGTAGAGATGAGACTGTAATGTGTAGAGATGAGACTGTAATGTGTAGAGATGAGGCTGTAATGTGTAGAGATGAGACTGTAATGTGTAGAGATGAGACTGTAATGTGTAGAGATGAGGCTGTAATGTGTAGAGATGAGGCTGTAATGTGTAGAGATGAGACTGTAATGTGTAGAGATGAGACTCTGTAATGTGTAGAGATGAGGCTGTAATGTGTAGAGATGAGGCTGTAATGTGTAGAGATGAGACTCTGTAATGTGTAGAGATGAGACTCTGTAATGTGTAGAGATGAGACACTGTAATGTGTAGAGATGAGGCTGTAATGTGTAGAGATGAGGCTGTAATGTGTAGATTGATGGCTCCTCAGGCTGGAAGGACAAACAGAGCTGGCTGTCCTCAGCATTGCAGTGATATGAGAAGCCAATCACAGGCCCCAGAGATGCAGTATAAATAGACAAGAGCAGTGGACCCAGAACCGACCCCTGGGGAACCCCAGCTGTGAGATGCTGAGATTAGACACTCCTCCCCTCCATCACACCTGAGAGATTGCACTCCACCCAGCGCATAGCCGTTCTGGTGATGCCCAGACTGCAGAGAGCTGACAGGCAGATCTGATGATTCACAAAGGCAGCTAGAGGTTGAGTAAGATGAGGCTTCAGAGACAGAAAGCAGAGCAGTCTCTGTGGAGTGGCTGCTTGTGAAGCCAGACTGCTTGGTGTCCAGGAGGTTGTTCTGTGAGAGAAGAGTGGAGAGTTGATTGAAAACAGCTCTTTTTTGGACAGGAAAGGGAGGAGAGAGAGACAGGTCTGTAGTTCTCAACTGCAGAAGGGTTAATTGTTGGTTTTTAAGCAGCGGAGTAACTCAGGCCTGCTTAATGAGGTAGGGAAGGTGCTGGTGGAGAGGGATGTGTTGAAGATGTGTGTGAGTGCAGGTAGAGTGGGAGAGATAGCCTGAAGAAGGTGAGAAGGGGTAAGGTCTAGAGGGCAGGTTGTAGAATGGCTAAATAGGAAAAATAGGAGAGAAGAGTTTTGTAATTGGTTAGGTCAGATCGTTTGATTTACGCAATTTCCTTTCAGCTGCGGCTACGGTAAACCACAGGGATGAACTGATGACGCGTTAGCATGTTAACAGATAAAGCGTGGGAGAAAAGGGGTAGAGAGAGGAGGAAAGAGCTACTTAGCGGAGTGAATGGTGTCTTGTTGGTGTCCTTGCTCGGAGGACTTGCGCAGGTCACGCAGACTCATAGACTCACAGACTCACAGATCTTCACACGACGAGGGCTTCATGCGAAGGCTGACGCTTCTAAAGTACTGTGCCTCTTTAATTACCAAAACAAAGTCTAAAAGCGTGAGCGAGTGACTCCCGGCTGAAACTCAATATGAATAACTGAATCGCTCTACTCCAGCAGTTTAAACAGCTCGTAGCAACAAGGGAGCGCAGTTACAGCTCCTGTCTGACAGCCGATGCTCAACCAGTTTCAACTAAAAATCAAGCAAGCAACACTTACCGGCTTCAGTTCACCTGAGCGACTAATCGCTTTATAGCGTATTGATATAAACTCAGTTATTCCAGTGGAACTTTACTGTTTTACATTATTTCTGCATTTATTTACTCATTTACTTGTTAAAGTAATATGTGAATATGAAAATAAAAATAAATCCACAATTAAGGAAATAAACAAAAATGAGTCATGAGGGGAAAAAAATTGAAATAAAAGATAATGAAATATTCTGTTGTTTTTTATATTAATTTATTTTTGTGTACACTTGTTTACTTTGACATAATGTAATTTATTTATTGAGTTTAATTCTGTAATTATCTGATGTGATTTATTTCCGTACACTCGACCTGCTCCTTCATTAAGGGGAAAGTCGCGATGTTCTGAAACAATAGTGATTATTATTATAATAATAAAAACACAGAGGTTTAGTGTAAATGTGACACTGTGATCATCACTAACACAAAGTGTGGAAGCTCAGTAACTGATAATAAACCAAACAGGAAGTTACAGTCCAGCCATTATTCACACACACACACACACACACACACACACACACACACACACACACACACACACACACACACACACACACACAGAGCCTGTGCCAATGATTTATATACACAACTCTTAAATAATAATTAAAATAAGATTCACTTCCTGAAGCAGATTTACACTGATTTCATCATTAAACCCTACACTAATGTACAAAACTTCAACAGCCAATAGGAAACAAGAGGGCGGGGCTACAGTCTCTATAATGATACTTTACACTGTTTATATTTAATTCTGGTTAATTATTATTAATAACAGGCAGGATGGTGCAGTGGGTAGCGTTGTCTCCTCACAGCTCCAGGGTTCCAGGTTCCATCCTGAGCTCAGTTTACTGTGCCTATGTTCTCCCATGTCCGTGAGGGTTTCCTCTGGGTTCTCCGGTTTCCTCCCACCTCCCAAACACATGCAGGTGGACTGTTTATGCTAAATTGCCCCTTAAGTGTGAATGAGCGTGTGTGTTAATGAGTGAACGTGTGATTGAGTGTGTGTGTGTGTGTGTGTGTGTGTGTGTGTGTGGATGAGTGTGTGTGCGTATGACTCGCATCCTGTCCGTGATGAATTCTCCCGCTTTGCGCCCGGAGTTCCTGGGATAGACTCCGGAATCACCGCAACCCTGACCAGGATAAAAAGCTTACTGAAAATTAATTCTTCTTCTTATTATTATTATTGTTATTATCTGGCTGTAGTTATGTTGTGTTTCTGCTTCACTTTACTTGTGTGCTTAACAGATGAAGCAGCTTTGGTTCGATTACCGTGTGTGACGCTGTGTGTGACGCTGTGTGTGACGCTGTGTGTGACGCTGTGTGTGACGCTGTGTGTCTGTGAGCTTGTGATAGTCCTGCCAATCATGCGGTGGGGGGAGGGGCTGTGTGTCCTGTGGGTGGAGTTTAAGCTGCGTGAGGTGGTGAAGATGCAGCGTAGTGGGGCTCGAGGACTAGCTGGCCGGGACAGAGCAGATTTAGACCTCACACTGGCTCCGGACTGCACACACCTCAGCCTGAAATAAAAATAAATAAAATAAATCATTACTCACAGAGTAACATCACAATGATATCAAAAATGTGAAAGAATGTGAGTGGATAAATTTTCAGTTCTTACTCAAGTGTGTTCACTACAATACACACTACGAGTTAGAGTAAACCTTACCCACTCCTCACCTTGTGCTGCTCGTGTGCACTTAATCAGAGAGGAACAAGGCTTAAAACATCAGCTGCTGAGTGACAAAACAAATACAAAACAACAACAACAACAACAACGTGCCCATAGAAGATCAATCCCCGCTCCATGTGGCATGGACACAGGTAAGGTAAGCCAAACAGACAGGTGGCCAACAGAGATCTGAGAACCTGGAAAGCCATGGATACAGTAAGAAGTACCAGATCCATACTGCAGATGAAACAGAACAATGAGTAGATGCAACCATCACCATACCATACAAGGAGCAACACTTGATAGAGAGAAACAACAAAGAAAAAAACAGAAAAAACAGCAAGCATCTGGCAAAGATGGAAATTCCTATCATTCAAAAGAAAAAAAAAAAAAAACACCACTGCAGAACATCCACCTGTCCCTAAGATCAAGAAAGACTAATGCTATAAACAGGCCATGAGCCAAGATAATGAAGCCTTCTGCAACATCAGGGATGAGATACAGTAGCAAGGCCAATAAAAGAGATTAAATAGCTCATGCTCAGCTCATCCGCCACAAGCATCTTCAAAGCAACTGGAGAAAGACTGAGGAGACAGACAAAAATGAACACAACCAGCTTGGGTTGGCAAAGAAATAAAGATGGAAGCTGCTTGTCGAAGAGGTATCACCATCAACAAAACCAGGAAACTGTCGAAGAGGTATCACCATCAACAAAACCAGGAAATGGAAACCACCAGGGAGAGATGGAATAGCCAACTTCTGGATCAAGAACCTGCCCATTATCCATCATGGGCCTACAATGAGCTGCTCCCTAAGACGGACGAGACCAACAACCCCAAGAATTACCGAACCATCACCTGTCTTCCCACCATGTACGAGGTCCTCGCCGCCATTATTCATGAAAAAAGCTACAAATTCCTGGATCAGAACAGATTACTACCTGCAAAACAGAAGGGCTGTAGGAAAGGAAGGTATGGATGCAGAGACTAGTTGCTCATTAACAAGTCATATTGGAAGTGACCAAGGCGCTGGTGGCCATCCATACCAAGAGCGAGATCAAAGCCAACAGGCCTGACAACATCAACATCAAAGACAGGAATGACAAAGACTTGTGAAGGAAGGTCTGGAAAAATTCACCGACCAGATCCCAGGAAAGATCAACTTCCATAAACTCCATAACATCACTCTCCCTGAAACAGATCACATTCTCCGTAGAGTGCTATCCAGCTAGTAAAACATCCCCCTGCCTCTAGAGCTCCAGGTTCGATGGTTTGGACCCAGCTCTAATGGACGTGAACAAGAAGCCTAAGAACTTTTATACTAATAATAATAATAATAGTAATAATAATAATAAACATACCCGGTGTTTGCAGTGTGTGCTGTGGTTTCGGGTTTCACAGTGGATTTAGCAGCGATGGCTAACAGAAGCTTAGCTGGTGCTCTTCTGATGGGTGTAACGGGTCGAGGGATTCTGCTGCTCCACCCCTCACCCCCTCGCTCCCTCGCTTCCTGTTTGACTTTCCCAATCGAGTCGTCTGATTGGTGCGTGTCCTCCTCAGTGGTGGACGGAGTCTCTGAGGCTCTCCTGGGCTCGTCTCCGGAGGAAAGTGATGAAGATGTCCTGGAGTTTAGTGTCTGTCTCTGTCTCTCCAGCACCAATCGGGCAAACTCCTGCTGCTTGGACCGTTTCCGGGTTTGATCCCAGGATAGTGATGGATCCGCAGCAGCACTATCCTCCGATACCAGGATGGGGATCCGACTTCTGCTCCTCAGATGACAAGGTGTTATGCTTTTATCTCCAGGTTTGTCTCCTTCTGTCCCACGCTTGAACTCATCTTTGGGCTTCTCTAGTAAAGTTAGACTTTGGAAATGTTGCCGCGTCTCCATGGAAACTGGAGAAACAATGATGTCCACTTTGGCAGGAATCTGGCTCTGCACAGGTCCATTAACAACACTATGTCCTTGACTTTCTTCTGCTGGAGTGTGAGATGAGATTTTAGACCAGACACCTCCTGCTTCTAGGATGATGGTTCTGGTTTGAGGTTCCACCTCACACTCAAGGTCCTCAGATACCTCAGGGTTCTCCTCCTGAACCTGAGGTACTCGGGATGACATGATGTTCAGATGTGTGGTCTCAGCAATGTGGATGAAGGTTCTCTCCACTTTGGTGAAAGGAGGAGATGCAGCAGAACCAGATGTAACCAGTACGGTGGCTGAGGGATTGCTTTTTTGTCTGATTAAACTGGAGATGCCAAGATCATCTGGATCATAACATTGATTCTTGGAAGGTTTTTGTTCTAGATGGTTCTTGGTCAAAGGAGGATATGTAGAAGAGGCTGGTTGGTTAGACTCTTGTTTGACTCCTGACCCAGGAGTCCTATCATCATTTTCCTCTTTCTTGTACTCTGAAGGTTCTTGTGCTGGTTGGTGCTTCTGCATGTTGATCACAGCAGGAGATGTAGGAGCAGTGCAGGCAAGTGGGTCACATTTTTCTTGTGATACATCGACGACTCCACCATCACCTGCATCACAACATTTTGTTGAAGGTTGTTGATTCTTCTCCAGGAGACATGTCTGGAAGTCCACAGCTTCCTTTTCACTCTGAAGAACGTCTGTTCCAGCTCCAGAATTCAGAGACTTCCTCACATCTCCAGGTGAGAACAGAACCAGAGTTTTAGAGATGTCCTCTTGATCCAGATCTACATCAGCCACAGAACCTGGATCTCTGGGTCCTTTCTGAGGATCAATGGCTAATAAAGTTGAAGGAGGTCCGTCCTGGCTCTGATCCAGACTGTCGGACTCGCTCTTCGTCACATCGTCTTCCCTCGGCCCGTCATCCTGGGTGTCAGGGGGCGTGGCCATGAAGCCCCGGCACTGATGGAGGCTTCCGGTTAGCATGACGGTCAGGAAATCGGCTCTCTTGGCCTGAAGCTTTGGAAGGATGTGGAACAGTTCTTTCTCGGAAAATGGCGCTTTGGTCCGATAGTCCGTCGGAGAGGGGAGAGTCTCCCTCGGTACTGAAACCTACGAGAAAATAAACTTTAGTCAGTAATGATGAGAAACCATGATGAGTTCTGCTAGCAAGCAGGGTACGTAGTAACAGTGGTGAAAGTAACAATACAAATATTAAACTGTTTAACACCACAGCACTGGTGAGTTCTGCACTCTGATTGGTCAGAAGGTGCTGATTAATTCTCTATACCAGCAGCTCTGACAGTAGCGCAGGTTTATATTAATGCCCTCGCTCTAATACGTTACCGTTACTATAGTAACAGCTCATTCACAGGGACGTGTACAGCGAATAATAAACAGATTACAAAATATGTAATCATTGATATGGGGAAGTTTTCTCAAAGTAAGGAGAGGTTTATGTAACATGGATGGAAGGAGTCTCCAGTGTCAGCGCTTTGTAACAGTCAGAGGTAAAGCTGTAACTTTAAGTTTTCCCACATCTTCAGGACAGAGGAGTTTACGCTTCTTTGCGGTTTCTCGCTAACATGCGTAACAAGCTGCGTTTTTTTTGTCTTATTAATAAAGAGAGAATAAAGAGACGCTGGTGAGGGAACGACTGTTTGTAGCTGCTATAACGTAAGCGACAACAGGAACTCACTCGTTTGATGTCAGAAGAAACCATAAATGGATAAAAAGTATGACATGCTGTTCTTTAATAAATAAAATTAATAATAAAATTAATAAAATAAATAAAATATAATCCTTGTTAATTGTTGTGGTACAAGAGGAATAAAACACACCTTTAGGTATGTGCTGTTATAGGGAACTAATCAACTTCAGGGTGATAACAGTAACTCTGCTTCATCACACCACCACACCAGTGTTGATTACTTTCCTATAACAGCATCACACAGTGTTTTAATTGTTTTATAGATCATTCATGAGATCAGAAAATTTTCCTAACGTTAAATCAGACTGTTATTAAAAACATCAGATAACATCAATATTATTTTCTTCTTTAAACACTTTAATGTAGTTTTGGTTTTGTACATCAGATTTTCAGATTGTCTCTGTTACATATTTCTGTAGAAAAGGCACAAAAATGCAGATTTTCCCTTTTTAACATCAGAGTGAATCCCGACGTTTATTGTTCAGTACATACACTCTCTAATCGCCCACATCGCATGCGTTTAACAGAATCCATACACTTATTTTACGTGAGTGTGAGTGTGTGAGTGTGTGTGTGTGTGTGTGTGTATAAACATACACGTGTGGATACTCGTGATTAGAAAAGTTCCATATACATGCTGTAACTGTATACAAGCATACACATTATTTACATTCATACAAAAGAAATGTGTATAGTACAGAATTATCATACACACCAGGCATGAGCCCATAATGCTCTGTATCATATAATCAGGATTGTATTGTTACCATGGAAACGAATCCTACTGATCTACAGAAAGAAAATTTTAAATATAACTTTAAAAGAGCGCGCCCAAAATGAGTCGAATATCACGATATAGAAACGATTATCAGCACATGCCTGAAACATACCATAAATCCTATCTATTTATTCCATTCAGTAACAATAATAGCTTTTCATTGTTTTTAATAACTATAATGCTGTAAATGACGTCATCTGTTACAGAAAACTGTGCAACAATAATAATATAACTTGTGTACATCACTGCAGCATTTAGAAATCTTTTAAATTTCATAATTAAATTGTTTATTAAGTAAACTTCCTCTTTACCCAGAATCACCCTGCAGGATCATCATGCAGCGTACAGTTATATACATCATCATACACACTCAGCTCCTGTGTTATAATCAAGGCATTCTGTGTGTGTGTGTGTGTGCGTGTGTGTGTGTGTGTGTGTGTGTGTGTGCGCGTGTGTGAGAGAGAGAGAGAGAGAGATAACAGGTTTATAGGCATGTGTATATGAGATATGAGAGCTGAGTGTTTAAGCAGCAAGATGTGTGTACAAAACTGTAGATCTGATATTTTTATTTTTCATTCTGTTTCTCTTTAATACATTTATATTTACTCTCTCAACACACACAGACATCTGCATGACAATAATAATAATAACAATAACAATAACAATAATAATAATAACAATAATAATAGAGGTTAGAGGTTTATTGGTGATGGTTGGAGAAGTGAAATGAGCCGTCAATAACAGTGCCACGTCTCTGTACATCAACTCATTAAGTGTGTGTGCGTGCGTGTGTGTGTGTGTGTGTGTGTGTGTGTGTGTGTGTGTGTGTGTGTGTGCAAATTAAGCGCAAGTTAGCAGCCTGTTTAAACACGCAGTCGACTTTCTTGTGCAAAAGCGCAGGCTGCAGTGTGGAGAGCGAAAATTATATAACTAACGCCTCACTATTATTTACACACTACACACATATTACACCTTTATATCACCTTAATAACAACATTTACCCACTCACTACATCATCATCATCATCCTCCTCCAGTCTGAATAAACCTTACCGTGCTCGCTAACCTCC
Source organism: Pangasianodon hypophthalmus (assembly GCF_027358585.1). NCBI lineage: Eukaryota > Metazoa > Chordata > Actinopteri > Siluriformes > Pangasiidae > Pangasianodon > Pangasianodon hypophthalmus. The sequence goes on from NW_026514208.1 coordinate 18,341, forward strand.
CAGCTAACCGATGCTAGTCACGCTGTGTTAGCTTAGCAAAGCCCCAGCTTGGGTTTTCACTCTCACGGTGAACTGGATTATGGGATTGTGTGTTGTCACCTGATGTCAGTGAATATTTGTGACCTCCATCACGATACACACTGTATCACCAATCATCATCATCACCTAACCCTCACTCTCACACACACTCTCACACATACACACACTCACACACACTCACACACTGCAGGTTCACGTCTCACCTTTGCATAAAGTGATTATTTGAATAACACTGCTGCAGCGTCACACGTCAGCGCTAGCGGAAGCACAAACACTAACCCTCTGTAGTTTATAGCCCTTCATAAAGGTCACAGCCCCCCCCACACACACACACCCCCCACACACACACACCACTCACACACACACACCCCTCACACACACACACCCCTCACACAGTATTGCACAGTCTGAATGGAAGAACTTTATTCACATCCTGATGCTACATCTCTGATCATTATTCCAGCTCACACACACCTCAATTCCCCTCAGCCACTTTTCCTTAATCAACACTCGTATTCAAAACCACATTCCATCACACACGCCGCACGAACCGAGATTTCTCACTTCTGTGTAAATTAGTTATGACGCTGTAAAGAAGCGACAAATCCAACCGATCGTCTCGAATGATTCCTACAGAGCGTGCGGTCCGACTTTAGTTCCTACCTGCAATTACTTCCTGCAGAAATGGAAGAAAAGCTTATAAGTGTGGTCTCCTCTTCTCCGAGCGCTCGTTCAATGAGTACAGAGACATTAGGAAGAGAAATAAAGCTTGGGAGGAAGTAGCAGTGATGGTTGGTGTCTCTGGTGAGTGTATGTTGATAGTACAGTTAGCTTATTTTTCTAATCTAATCTGAGAACGAAGCCGAGAGCGTAACACGTAAATCACAAACAATTTTCACACTGAATAGTGTGTTAGTTAATTGTGTTTAAATAGTTAGCTTTAGAAGCGATATACAGCTACCACAGTTTCTATTAAAAAAAAAGCTGAACAGGCCACGCCCACAAGTGATGAACTACAAGCGACATGAGAGATTCAACGCCTGTTAGAAAGTTAGAGAGACTGTTGAAATCTGATTGGCTGAGGGAGGCCATGTTTATTTTATTTTATTTAAGGAGAAGGAGTGCGATTCAGAGACTGAGGAAAGTCTGGGCTCACTGATGGGTTCTGGGATCGTGAGGGCGTAAGATCCGGTGTGTAAAATACAGAAATGATACACGTCTAAAACGCACCTCGGCTCTGACACAGTGATGACTACGATGTGTGAAAACGAGAGAAATATTCTCCGTAACGCTCGTTTCACCAGAACATCACGGCTCACGTCATTATTGCGACTGATGGCATCACGTTTCTCTCACGGCTCCGAGCTGCAGCTTCTAAAGTGCAGGAGTGTAAAAGTACAGTACTGAGAGAACACAACACTCCGAGAGAGAGCACCTGATACCCCAACACAACAGTCACATGACCACGCACACGTCACATGACCACGCACACGTCACATGACCACGCACACGTCACTTTATTCTCATCCCCGTCTGGCCCGAACAATGCTGGATCACGGGACTGGACTTTATGCAGATGAGTCCATGTGCCACACTGGGAGAGCAGACCGGTGTCTGTCGAGAAGGAGAAGACTCCTCATTAGCGTCTGAGCTCCTCGTCCTCATAACCAAACATTATTACCTTAACGTTATTAAACGTGTTTATGAAGCGCGTCAGGTTACTAACACTAGCTAGCCTCTGAGTGAGTGAGCTAGCCGAGTGGACGCTGAGGTACAGTATGATGAAGGAAACTGCAGCCATGTTTATTTAATGGTGTATGAAAGCTTACAGACATTTAAGAGCAAGTAAACATATCAGATCGTTTACTTCCCCAAAATCACATTCCACACGCTCCACGTTATTGTATTAACATACGTAACCATGCCCAGTAAACCAGCACTAACCACACTATGTGAAATGATGATGTCATTTCACAGCGTGTTAGTGATGTCATGACTTTGGATATCACATTTAATCAACTCATTTGCATATTTCACTTTGTGAAGCAGAGCACCTTTAGATCAAGCAGAAACTGGGTTTAAGGTTACCATATAGCGATGACTGTCCACACACCGGGAGCTACGCCGCACTGCTACGCCGCACAGCTACGCCGCACAGCTACGCCGCACAGCTACGCCGCACAGCTACGCCATATACAACTTCAACAATGCAGCACGATTAAGACAAAGTCATATTAACATGTGTGATAGAATCGATCAATATATGTACGTGATGTGGAAATAAAAGACAGCAGAATTACGAAGTGCACCTTTAAAGATTACTGCTTTCCCTTAGCACAACCTTAATGATCATAAATATCATTTAGCGCACCTTTAATAGTCAGTGACTTCACTTAGCGCACCTTTAATGGTCAGTGACTTCACTTGGTGCTTTAAAAATCATTTAAAAGTCTGTAACTCTAAAGTAAATAAGTGCAAATAAGCAGTAAAAAGCTGAGTGTTCATTCTGAAATTATACACAAGTCAATGAGATCCACAGAAACACAGCAGCTCGTGTGCTCAGAAACAAGAACATGCAGAAATCACGCTGCTCATCATAGCCACTGCTGCGTATTCACTGCACTCTCACTGCACTCTCACTGCACTCTCTCTGACTGCACTCTCACTGCACACTCACTGCACACTCACTGCACACTCACTGCACACTCTCACTGCACACTCTCTGACTGCACTCTCACTGCACACTCACTGCACTCTCACTGCACTCTCACTGCACTCTCACTGCACTCTCACTGCACTCTCATTCACTACTGCACTCTCATTCACTACTGCACACTCTCACTCACTGCACACTCTCACTCACTGCACTCTCTCTCACTACTGCACTCTCTCTCACTGCACACTCTCACTACTGCACACTCTCACTCACTACTGCACACTCTCACTCACTACTGCACACTCACTGCACTCTCTCTCACTGCACTCTCACTGCACTCTCACTGCACTCTCACTGCACTCTCACTGCACTCTCTCTCACTACTGCACACTCACTGCACTCTCTCTCACTGCACACTCACTGCACACTCACTGCACACTCACTGCACTCTCACTGCACACTCACTGCACACTCACTGCCTGCACACTCTCTCACTGCACACTCACTGCACACTCACTGCACTCTCACTGCACTCTCACTGCACTCTCACTGCACTCTCACTGCACTCTCACTGACTGCACACTCACTGCACACTCACTGCACACTCACTGCACACTCACTGCACACTCACTGCACTCTCATTCACTGCACACTCACTGCACTCTCACTGCACTCTCACTGCACTCTCACTGCACTCTCACTGCACTCTCACTGACTGCACACTCACTGCACACTCACTGCACACTCACTGCACACTCACTGCACACTCACTGCACACTCACTGCACTCTCATTCACTGCACACTCACTGCACTCTCACTGCTCTCTCACTGCACACTCTCACTCACTGCACTCTCACTGCCTGCACACTCACTGCACACTCTCACTCACTGCACACTCTCACTCACTGCACTCTCACTGCACTCTCACTGCACTCTCTCTCACTACTGCACACTCTCACTACTGCACACTCTCACTCACTACTGCACTCTCACTCACTGCACACTCTCACTCACTGCACACTCTCACTCACTGCACACTCTCACTCACTGCACACTCACTCACTGCACACTCACTCACTGCACACTCACTCACTGCACACTCACTGCACTCTCTCTCACTACTGCACTCTCACTCACTGCACTCTCACTGCACTCTCACTGCACACTCACTGCACTCTCACTCACTGCACTCTCACTGCCTGCACACTCACTGCCTGCACACTCACTACTGCACTCTCTCTCACTACTGCACACTCACTGCACTCTCACTGCACACTCACTGCACACTCACTGCACTCTCACTCACTGCACTCTCACTGCCTGCACACTCACTGCCTGCACACTCACTACTGCACTCTCTCTCACTACTGCACACTCACTGCACTCTCACTGCACACTCACTGCACACTCACTGCACTCTCACTCACTGCACTCTCACTGCCTGCACACTCACTGCCTGCACAC
>NW_026514209.1:5000-23295 GCF_027358585.1 Pangasianodon hypophthalmus
ACCCTAACCCTAACCCTAACCCTAACCCTAACCCTAACCCTAACCCTAACCCTAACCCTAACCCTAACCCTAACCCTAACCCTAACCCTAACCCTAACCCTAACCCTAACCCTAACCCTAACCCTAACCCTAACCCTAACCCTAACCCTAACCCTAACCCTAACCCTAACCCTAACCCTAACCCTAACCCTAACCCTAACCCTAACCCTAACCCTAACCCTAACCCTAACCCTAACCCTAACCCTAACCCTAACCCTAACCCTAACCCTAACCCTAACCCTAACCCTAACCCTAACCCTAACCCTAACCCTAACCCTAACCCTAACCCTAACCCTAACCCTAACCCTAACCCTAACCCTAACCCTAACCCTAACCCTAACCCTAACCCTAACCCTAACCCTAACCCTAACCCTAACCCTAACCCTAACCCTAACCCTAACCCTAACCCTAACCCTAACCCTAACCCTAACCCTAACCCTAACCCTAACCCTAACCCTAACCCTAACCCTAACCCTAACCCTAACCCTAACCCTAACCCTAACCCTAACCCTAACCCTAACCCTAACCCTAACCCTAACCCTAACCCTAACCCTAACCCTAACCCTAACCCTAACCCTAACCCTAACCCTAACCCTAACCCTAACCCTAACCCTAACCCTAACCCTAACCCTAACCCTAACCCTAACCCTAACCCTAACCCTAACCCTAACCCTAACCCTAACCCTAACCCTAACCCTAACCCTAACCCTAACCCTAACCCTAACCCTAACCCTAACCCTAACCCTAACCCTAACCCTAACCCTAACCCTAACCCTAACCCTAACCCTAACCCTAACCCTAACCCTAACCCTAACCCTAACCCTAACCCTAACCCTAACCCTAACCCTAACCCTAACCCTAACCCTAACCCTAACCCTAACCCTAACCCTAACCCTAACCCTAACCCTAACCCTAACCCTAACCCTAACCCTAACCCTAACCCTAACCCTAACCCTAACCCTAACCCTAACCCTAACCCTAACCCTAACCCTAACCCTAACCCTAACCCTAACCCTAACCCTAACCCTAACCCTAACCCTAACCCTAACCCTAACCCTAACCCTAACCCTAACCCTAACCCTAACCCTAACCCTAACCCTAACCCTAACCCTAACCCTAACCCTAACCCTAACCCTAACCCTAACCCTAACCCTAACCCTAACCCTAACCCTAACCCTAACCCTAACCCTAACCCTAACCCTAACCCTAACCCTAACCCTAACCCTAACCCTAACCCTAACCCTAACCCTAACCCTAACCCTAACCCTAACCCTAACCCTAACCCTAACCCTAACCCTAACCCTAACCCTAACCCTAACCCTAACCCTAACCCTAACCCTAACCCTAACCCTAACCCTAACCCTAACCCTAACCCTAACCCTAACCCTAACCCTAACCCTAACCCTAACCCTAACCCTAACCCTAACCCTAACCCTAACCCTAACCCTAACCCTAACCCTAACCCTAACCCTAACCCTAACCCTAACCCTAACCCTAACCCTAACCCTAACCCTAACCCTAACCCTAACCCTAACCCTAACCCTAACCCTAACCCTAACCCTAACCCTAACCCTAACCCTAACCCTAACCCTAACCCTAACCCTAACCCTAACCCTAACCCTAACCCTAACCCTAACCCTAACCCTAACCCTAACCCTAACCCTAACCCTAACCCTAACCCTAACCCTAACCCTAACCCTAACCCTAACCCTAACCCTAACCCTAACCCTAACCCTAACCCTAACCCTAACCCTAACCCTAACCCTAACCCTAACCCTAACCCTAACCCTAACCCTAACCCTAACCCTAACCCTAACCCTAACCCTAACCCTAACCCTAACCCTAACCCTAACCCTAACCCTAACCCTAACCCTAACCCTAACCCTAACCCTAACCCTAACCCTAACCCTAACCCTAACCCTAACCCTAACCCTAACCCTAACCCTAACCCTAACCCTAACCCTAACCCTAACCCTAACCCTAACCCTAACCCTAACCCTAACCCTAACCCTAACCCTAACCCTAACCCTAACCCTAACCCTAACCCTAACCCTAACCCTAACCCTAACCCTAACCCTAACCCTAACCCTAACCCTAACCCTAACCCTAACCCTAACCCTAACCCTAACCCTAACCCTAACCCTAACCCTAACCCTAACCCTAACCCTAACCCTAACCCTAACCCTAACCCTAACCCTAACCCTAACCCTAACCCTAACCCTAACCCTAACCCTAACCCTAACCCTAACCCTAACCCTAACCCTAACCCTAACCCTAACCCTAACCCTAACCCTAACCCTAACCCTAACCCTAACCCTAACCCTAACCCTAACCCTAACCCTAACCCTAACCCTAACCCTAACCCTAACCCTAACCCTAACCCTAACCCTAACCCTAACCCTAACCCTAACCCTAACCCTAACCCTAACCCTAACCCTAACCCTAACCCTAACCCTAACCCTAACCCTAACCCTAACCCTAACCCTAACCCTAACCCTACCCTGACCCTGACCCTGACCCTGACCCTAACCCTAACCCTAACCCTAACCCTAACCCTAACCCTAACCCTAACCCTAACCCTAACCCTAACCCTAACCCTAACCCTAACCCTAACCCTAACCCTAACCCAACCCTAATCCTAACCCTAATCCTAACCCCAACCCTAACCCCAATCCTAATCCTAACCCTAACCCTAACCCCAACCCTAATCCTAACCCTAACCCTAATCCCAACCACAACCCTAATCCCAACCCTAAACCTAACCCCAACCCTGATCCTAACCCTAATCCCAACCCCAACCCTAATCCCAACCCCAGCCCTAATCCTAACCCCAACCCTAACCCCAACCCTAATCCTAAACCTAATCCTAACTCTAACCCCAACCCCAACCCTAATCCTAATCCAGCCAGTGCCGCCTGGAGCCATTTCTGGACATCCACCCAGGTCTCTTATTGGGCTAATCACCAGCACCTGGAAGGAAAAGAAAGAACAAAATATTAGATCACAATAACACAATTAATAAATAGGGAATTAACTGAACTAGGACATCAGTGATACACATTAGAGGACTATCACATCCCGGTCTAGGGAGAATCCTCATTGTAAATAATTAATATAGTATATTATTTTATTATATCATTATCCTATTATGATTACAGTGACATGTTCATTGAATGCTGTAGATAATTTTTAAGGCACCATGTTTTCATTGTTAAACTCTTTAATGTAAAAAAGTAGCTAAATTTATTAAGAAAAAACGTACAGAATTATTTTTCCAAATATTTTTAGTTTGAATTCAGAGCCCTTTTCAAATTGACCAATAGCGACTGAGAGTTTTTTGAATTTGGTCCGTTGGAGGAAAAGGGGCGGAGCCTCCTCTTTAAATAGGCAGCAGCTGCTACCAGGCACTCATTTGCCAGACCGAATTGTGCAGCAGCTATCACATTGCCATTGAGCCTTTCAGTTTAAAACTCACCCATCTTACTGTTTAATTTAATTGTTTGCCACCATTTAAATTTCACTCAAAATTCATTTGATTTTTTTTCTTTAAAGCATCTTTAATTTTATCTTCCCCTTAAAAACCTTTTTTTTCCTTTTATTTATTTTTTTCCCTTATATTTATTTTTGTTTAATTATTTGCCAACCCCCCCCCCCCTTTTTTTTCATTTAAGACTCATTTGATTTATTTCATTTAAAGAATCTTTAATTCATTTTATCTTTCTTTCTTTTTAAAAAAAACAATTTTGTTCTGTATATTTATCTTTCACTTATTTTTCAACTTTTTTCTGAGAGAATAAATTCTATTCCAAAACACTATTTCTTTCAAGACCCATTTTGGTTGATTTCATTTAAAGAATCTTAAATTAATTTAATTTTTACGTTTTAAAAGAAACATTTTTGTTCTGTATATTTATCTCTCACTGATTTTTCACCTTTTTTCTGAGAGAATAATTTCTATTCCAAAGCACTCTATAAAAAAGTTCTCCTTTTTTACTATAAGGCAAGTCAATGCCTGATGAAGGTTTGAGATAAACCGAAACGTTGCGCAACTGACTTGCCTTTTCATTTCATTTCATTTAATCCAAAATGCCTTTTTATTTAGGACCAAGGGCTGGTCAATATAGACTAACTTCTAGACCAGCTTCTAGGCCTAATTATGTTTCTCCTCACCCCAGACTAGAACGGCATGAGCCTCTGTCTTTCCAGAGGAGTTACAGTGATGTTGTGGCTGGGAGGTATAGACCCCCACATAATACACAAATTTACTCTCAAGTGAGAAATTTTTGGAACCATGGGGAACGCCCTTCCAGGCGCTCCCCACAAAGAATAACCCCTTCTTCTCAATGGCTAAGACCTACACCTAGATCCTTGAGTGCAGGCCGTAAACGTGTGGATTTCCAGAGACCTAGATCTCTTCACAATAAATTCACACAAAAACAATCCCAACAAAAAGTGAGGTTTGAGAGCAGAGTTCAGAGATCCCACAGTAGACAAGATAACAAACCCTCACTTACTCACAATAAACAGGACCCAAATTACCAAAAGTTCAGATCGCTAGTTAAAAAAATATTCGAACTTCTTAGGTCACATCACCATCACCAAAAAGTCTTGAGGGACCAAAACACAGAGCCCACTACTTTTTCACGGCTCACACACTACCTTACAGAGGTGATTAAACCAGCTAAATTGACATCCCGAACCAAAACACTGATAGAGGGTAATGCAAAGAACTGGGCCTATACAACCAAATTGATCTTACAGGATCATTACGCCCAGTGCATTGCCGGGGAGGGAGAGGTTTTGGCTGATTGGATCGTGGATGACTGGAGGTCGGCTTTTGCCATTGCCGTAAAATGGTACCAGAATAAATTCAAAAAGAGACACATGGCAGAGCCGATCGAGGAGGTAAAAGCGCTGCTCACCTCACTAGCATGCAAACCTGATCGAGCTCCCCCGCCCACTGACATTGCCCCACAGGGGGAGGAAATTCCTAACACCACGGAATTTCCACCCCTCACCCGAAACTGGTACTCCCCTCCGCCAAGCCCTGACGCACTACCACCTCTGCAACTTAGCTCTTTACCACCTACACCGCTCCCACCCAGGACGCCCAGAAAGCCCAGAGTGGCCGTTAACAAACCAAAACCCCTAAAACAAAATCCGGCAGTAGTGAACGTGGATGACATCCCGGATATGTTCGCAATCAGTACATGCCCGACGACCCATGAGGTCACTGAGGCGGCCACTCCAGCAGGTATTCTGAAGCCTCGGAGCGCCACCCAGGACGTACTGTCACAAATTGTAACCGTTCACCACGAAATGCCCAATCCCCAACAGACAACTACTGCCGGTGATCTGTCGGTAGACTCTCTGCTCTGCATCTCAGAGCGGGACATAGAGCAGAGTCCTCTACCTATGCCCCAACTGACCCCAATTGTAACACCATCCCCATCACCTAGGGTATTCAAAGCCACCAGGCATTTGAGCACCTCTAGAAAAATGGTAAATTGGATGTTTACTGCCAAAAAAAAGTGGTGCATTGTGGGTGACTCTAACCTGAGCAGGATCCCTCCACATGATCTGGAGAACCTGCAAATAGACAGTTACCCGGGGGCTACATTTAGACATGCAGAGGCATTCATATCCAGGGCCAGTATACAAACCGAGGTGGAGACGATAGTCCTGGCCTTCGGTATAAACCACAGGGGTCAAAAGCAGAGGGAGACGGCAGTCAAACAACTCCAGAGGGCCGTAAAGATGACAAAAGAACGGTTTCCTCAAGCGGCCATATGGATCCCTCTGATCAATTACAGCCAAAACCTGAAAAAGGAAGAAAGAGATGTATTAGCAGGGTTAAATGCACACATTAAAAAAAACATGCCATACTTACCTCTGTTACCGGAGGCTCAATTCCAGGTCGGTCAGGACCAGATCCATTGGACGCCGAGCTGTGCTAAGTCAGTGTTGGAACACTGGTGCAACCACCTAAACTTCAAAGCCCTGTAAACCCTAGTTGGGGGCTACAGAGGGGTCTCGAGGTGGTAAACCTTTCTAAACACTTCAGACCCACTAAAGACCAATATAGGGTTCTAAACAAGGGCTTAACGTTTGTTCCAACACCGAAAATCGATAGGGACATGAAAAAACAACTCGCTCTTGATATGCAGCAGTATCATAGAAGACTGCTGCTAATGTCCTATTTTAGATACAGGGGCGAGACAGAACCTCTTCCCTTCACCCCAAAAGCCAGTTGGACTCCCAGGCTGTCCCAAGTCCCCAATCAGGTCAGAAAAGTAATCAGGGCCGATAAATATGCATTTAAAAGCCTATCGTGGAATCGGTCACAAAAATCTAACTTGAGTATCCCTGAAAGACGGGCGTTAGTCCAGCTCAGAAAAAACAAAAATGTGGTTATTAAACCGGCTGATAAAGGCAGTGCGGCGGTGATTATGGATAGAACTGCCTATATCCGGGAAGCTTATCGCCAACTAAATCAGCCACACTATTATCGGAAGCTGGACGAACCCCTATTTTTAAAAACAGGCCCAGAAATCAGGAGAATCCTGGAAAATTTGAAAGAAGAGGGTTTTATAAACAAAAAACAGTTAACTTACCTGATGGGATCAGACAATCCACGCCCAAGACTTTTTTACCTCCTTCCCAAGATCCACAAGGATCCCGAATCATGGAGCGTCCCATTTGAGATGCCTCCGGGCCGCCCCATTGTCTCCGACTGTGGTAGTGACACCTATGCGACAGCGGAGTACATTGAACATTTTCTGAACCCCCTCAGCACCCGACACCCCAGCTATATTAAGGACACCTACGATTTCATTGATAAAATCCGAACACTGCGCTTACCTGTAGAATGTCTATTGTTCACGATAGACATAGACAGTCTGTACACAAACATAGACACGTCGGCAGGGCTGGAAGCAGTCCAGGAGTGGTTTACCAGGTACCCGGATAAAAGCAGACCAGACAAACATTTATTAGATTTGTTAGAAATTAATTTGACAAAAAATGATTTTGAATTCAATTCGGAACTCTTTCTGCAAATTAAGGGAACGGCTATGGGAAAGCGATTTGCCCCCTCCTATGCCAATATTTTTATGGCTAAATGGGAGGAGGAAGCCCTGGCAGCCTGGCCTGTTAAACCACTTCACTATTACAGGTTCCTGGACGACATCTGGGGGGTCTGGCAGGGGTCAGAACAAGAATTTGAAAAATTTGTCAATCATCTTAATCACTTCAGCAAATCTATACGAGTCAAATACACACTACACTCATCCGAAGTTAATTTCTTGGACACAGTTACATACAAAGGGGAAGATTTCATAGAAACTCAACAATTGCAGGTCAGAGTCTACTTTAAGGACACAGACACCCACGCACTCCTACATAAGGAGAGCTTTCACCCGAAGCATACCTTTAAAGGGGTGATAAAGTCTCAGCTCCTGAGATTCCACAGAATATGCTCCAGGACCGAGGAATTTTGGAGGGCAACCAAAACACTATTTGGGGCACTCAGGAAACGGGGATATTCCCGCTCATTCCTGAGAGGGTGCCTGAGGAGATTCCTGACCTGCATAAGACGGAATGAGCAGACCCCACGAGAGGGCACTGAAATCATCCCCTTTGTGTCCACGTTCTCTGACGGCAGTACAGCCTTAAATAGAAAAATTAAAGAAAATTTCGACAAATTCATGACAGAGGGGGAAATCTTACATAAATACAGAGTCATTTCAGCCTATAGGAAAAACAACAATCTGAAAGATCTGTTGGTTAAAAGCAAATTAAGACCGCTACAGAAGAACAGAACGAGGGACATTACGAGGACCAGATTTCGACCCAAACGCTACATTACTAATCCCAACACAAAAGAAATTTTTACAATTCGGCCAATTTTAAATCTACGGGTCTCCAATTGTGTTTATTTAATTTATTGCAATAAATGCAATATGCAATATGTGGGGGAAACGGGGAATGCCCTGTCAGTGAGAATGACCCAACACCTCTATAATATCAGGAAGGGGAAGGAGACACACACATGGATCGTGCGGCATTTTCTGCACCATGGCCTGGGAGAACTGAGGTTTATGGGACTCCAACACAACAGGAACTGGTCCTGTAATGCCCGAAGACGGGCAGAAGGGGACTGGATCCAAAAGTTGGGCTCAAAACATCCGTGGGGACTGAATGAAAAGGGACAATGAGGATGACCAGTGATCTGACACTAGGCAGGCCCGTGCCAAACGTTGGTCTCAGTCCCTACTGGGACCACGGTTTGGGGACCCTAATCCTAACCCTAATCCTAATCTAAACTTAAACCTAACCCCAATCCTAATCCCAGCCCTAAACCTAACCTCAACCCAAACCCTAATCCCAACCCTAACCCCAACCCCAACCCTAACCCCAACCCCAACCCTAAACCTAACCCCAACCCTAAACCTAACCCCTAACCTAACCCTGATCCTAACCCTAACCCCAACCCTAACCCTAACCCTAACCCCAACCCTAATCCCAACCCTAAACCTAACCCCAACCCTAATCCTAACCCTAACCAAAACCCTAATCCCAACCCTGATCCTAACCCTAACCCCAACCCTAATCCTAACCCTAACCCCAACCCTATCCCCCAACCCTAATCCTAACCCTAAACCCAACCCCAACCCTAATCCTAACCCTAATCCTAACCCCAACCCTAACCCCAATCCTAATCCTAACCCTAACCCTAACCCCAACCCTAATCCTAACCCTAACCCTAATCCCAACCACAACCCTAATCCCAACCCTAAACCTAACCCCAACCCTGATCCTAACCCTAATCCCAACCCCAACCCTAATCCCAACCCCAGCCCTAATCCTAACCCCAACCCTAACCCCAACCCTAATCCTAAACCTAATCCTAACTCTAACCCCAACCCCAACCCCAACCCTAATCCTAACCCTAACCCTAACCCTAACCCTAACCCTAACCCTAACCTAACCCTAACCCTAACCCTAACCCTAACCCTAACCCTAACCCTAATCCTAACCCTAACCCCAACCCTAATCCTAACCCTAACCCCAACCCCAACCCTAATCCCAACCCTAAACCTAACCCCAACCCTGATCCTAACCCTAATCCCATCCCCAACCCTAATCCCAACCCTGATCCTAACCCCAACCCTAACCCTGATCCTAACCCCAACCCTGATCCTAACCCCAGCCCTAATCCTAACCCCAACCCTAACCCCAACCCTAATCCTAAACCTAATCCTAACCCCAACCCCAACCCCAACCCTAACCCTAACCCCAACCCCAACCCTAATCCTAATCCTAACCCTAACCCTAACCCTAACCCCAACCCTAATCCTAACCCTTAACCCCAACCGCTAACCCCAACCCTAACCCTAACCCTAACCCTGACCCTGACCCTGACCCTGACCCTGACCCTGACCCTGACCCTAACCCTAACCCTAACCCTAACCCTAACCCTGACCCTAACCCTGACCCTAACCCCTAACCCCTAACCCTAACCTAACCCCTAACTCCCAACCCTCCTAATCTAACCCTAATCCGCTTACCCTAACCCTAACCCCTAACCCCTAACCCTAACCCCTAACCCTAACCTCAACCTTCTACCCTAACCCTAACCCCTAACCCTAACCTCAACCTCCTACCCTGACCCTAACCCTAACCCTGACCCTTACCCTAACCTCAGCCTCCTACCATGAACCCTAACCCTAACCTCAACCTCTTACCAGGAACCCGAACCCTAACCCCAACCCCATAACCCTACTTAACCCTAACTCCTAACCCTAATCTCTCCCTCCTACCCTGAACCCTAATCCTAACCCGAACCATGACCTTCACTTCAAGCCCAATTCTAACCCTTTTCCCTTCCCCCTCCCTACCCCAACCTCAATCTCCCATCTTGAACCCCAATTCTAACACTTAACCCTAACTGCTAACCCCCTACCCTAACCCCAAGCCTTATTCCTACCCTAACCCTAATCTTCCCCCTTCTCTATCTTGACCCTCTTTTGTTTCCCTGCTCTTCTACTGGAGTGGGTACCCTGGCTCCAAGGATATAAACTTAACTCCCAAATCTGCCCCATGAGATGAATACATTTACAGGTAAATGTGAGCTGTATGTGGACATGGGAGTGTGCAGACATTGAATGGAGCTTTCACCCGGGATCCTGTGCTTTGATCACTCAGCCGGATATGGGGTGTGGATCTGACTTGGGAAAAACTGCACGCCCTATCCGGTCCCTTAGGTTCCTTGTTTTATTTAAATAATGTTGTCTTCCCCCCCCCCCCCCCCCCCCTCCATTTTTACTTTCTTTATGGGGACTCCTGGTCCCTTTCCAGGTCACTGTTCCTTTTGAACTTAGTGGGTATTTTTATTTTTATTTAGCTCTCTCATTTTAACTTTATTGATTTTATTTTCTTAATCATTTTTTAAAAAAAGCATCCTTTCTTTTTATTTTATTTATTTATATATTTTATGTTTTTTAAATTTATATTTTTTATTTTTTATTTACTCATTTACCATTTGGGGATTTTAAATTTGCACTGTTTAAGGATCACCCTTACCCAGGGATCCAATTTATATATAAAAAATTTTTTTTTTTTTTTTTTTTTGTATTTGTATAAGAAAACGGGTCTGGCCTCGTTCTTTTTAACTCTAGAATAGAACAAAGTGAGCCTGTGCACTAAAGAGCATACACTCAACATATGAGGACTTGATCTTTCCCTAACCTAACCTAGCCTGTGCCACTACAAACAAAAGAGAGGAACAGACCATATTCTTAGTACACACCTTACATATTTAGTTATATTTTAATTATTTTACTTTTATTGTTTTAATCTCGTAATCTTTATCCTATTTGGTTTTATCACCTTTTTGTATTATTCCATTTTTATCCTTTCCCCCCCTTTTTTTTCCTTACTATTCTTTATTTCTAAGGTTTTTTATATTTTTTTAATACCCACTCTTTTTCCAGTACATTTGTGTTCAATGGCAGTCTTCTTATTCTTGGCTCTCTTCTCTTGCCTGCTGTGGGTCTTGAACCAGGGAGGCTAGGTGTAGGAGACTATTGTCTATACCACTACACCACACAGACTACTGGGAAGACCTGGTGGAAAATAAGAGAACCAAGGTTTACAAAAACAGTTTTAAACTACATTATCCAGGTAAAGTCATTACCCATAAAGCCACACACTTCCTTCAGACTCACAACCAATAGATAGGCAGTTTTGAGACAGACAGGTATAGTTACCAATTATACAGAACCTCCTTATTTTAGCTCCACCCCTAATTTAACCTAGATCCCACCCCAGAGCTTATTTAAGGATATGGATGGGAACAAAAAGCGTATGTCCTCTGAAGAAGCAGGATTCCCTGCGAAACGTTAGGACGTCGAACTCAAAAAGCACCGTGAACTGCACATCAAAAAGATACTGTTTGACGGGGAAAACATTGCCAATTTTTGTGTCCTGTTTTACACAAAAAATTTTTTTTAATGGACAAAAATCCTTTTTAAACCGTTTTGTGAGTACTCACATTTTTAAACCCTTCCTTTTTTTGGGTTTTTATTCCCCCCTCCTTTTTTTTCGGTTTTATTCCCCCTTCTTTTTGGAGTACAACACCCAAGCCAGAGGGGCCTACAAAACTTCCTGTTTGGTGAACTCCTAGGCCGCTTAGGCCTTCTGGTAAGGAACTGAGTTGTTAATCAGCTACAGGATCCTTTTCCCAAGGATTCTTATCAGCATACTCATGGGGTAAGACCAATGAAGACTTTTCTCCTTTTGGTTTTTATCTTTCCTTTCTTTTAACCTTTTTTTTCCTCGAAAGGAGTTTTTTTACAGGCACAATGATTCCCTTAACAAACAGATTCACAGTGTTGGAGACTTTGGAAACAGATGGGGTGGAACAAACACTACACACAGACCAGCATCTACACAACTCAAAACCCAGGGAATTTTTAGATAGACATTTGAGGAAGTTGTATTTTAAATTCATACAGGCCACACACCATGAAGACATTGTGACAACAGCTCTACATACGCAAATTTTTCCAAAGGGCATGTCTAAACAAACACACAAACTTACACAGTTTATCAAACCGGCATGCCCCAAGCAACAAACTCTACATAGAATTACGGAAAACACACAAAATTGGATGAAGGCAAATATGCAGATCCTCAAAGACCATTACGTTCAAGTGAAAGCAGAACTACTGAATCGAATCCACAAAATGGAGGAAACAGAATGGCAGATAGCAGTTAAATGGGCCAAAGGTAGATTCAAACACAAATTGAGGGAAGACATAATAGAAAAGGCCAAAACACAAATGGAACAGAATCTAGTGGAAACAGAAAATGGAGGAACTGCATGTTTGCCTATCCAAGTATCAAACAGCTCCTCTAATCCTTCTTCCACTGCCGCCTCTTCTTTTTCTTCTTCGTTGTCTTCTTCAATCTCTTCCTCTTCTTCCTCCAAACAGAGTCCGAGTAAAGACGACACAAACCTTGTGGCAAGTTCTCCACAGATGCATTTATCGAAAAGCAATGGAACACCTCGGCCTTTAAACAACAACTCCGATAAGACCAAGGTAGTTAGTGTATTAATACATGAAGTTCCTTTGAATACACTTAAGCAGCAAGAACAGAGAGCTAACACTCCATCCACAATTCACAGAACAGCAATCCTAAATAATGTTAGTGTTCTAATAGAACCTACTATTGCTGATTCACAGGGGGAGCCGACCCAGGGGGATAGGAAGCAGGAGAGGAAGGAGGTGATGAATGGGTCTACAGAAAGGAAGACCACGTCCTTGAGAAAAGCCCGATCTGAATCCTCCCTTTCCCTTTCCCCTTCCTCTTTCTCATTGACTCCCCTGCATGTGGAACATCCGGACAGGGTGGAGCCCCA
This sequence comes from Pangasianodon hypophthalmus, assembly GCF_027358585.1. Lineage (NCBI taxonomy): Eukaryota > Metazoa > Chordata > Actinopteri > Siluriformes > Pangasiidae > Pangasianodon > Pangasianodon hypophthalmus. Next base: position 17,965 of record NW_026514209.1, read on the forward strand.
AATAAAAACCTGTGAAGTGAGGAACCATTGGGTTCCTACTAGACATCCTAACACCACTAGAAAGATTGCAGATTGGACACTGGAAGTAAAGAAACCAGTTTTGTTTATAGGGGACTCCAACCTGTCCAGAATTCCCTATTTTAGTGACGAAAATGTTCAGGTGGATAGTTACCCTGGAGCCAACTTTTTACATATAGCCAAGGTGTTACAAAAATTAACCCCTAATCCAAACACTCAAAAAGTCGTCCTATCATTAGGAATCAATAATAGAGAACAAACATTCGAAAGTACAACAAAAAAACAGTTGCAAGAGCTGTGGAGAATTGCTGCAGTGGTTTTTCCCAATGCCACGATCTACACCCCATTATTAAACTACTCGGATATCCTACCTAGACGACAACAAGAAACTCTAACAAAACTGAACACTCATATACTGGCACATGGTAATCCATTGCAGGAACTTCACCCACTTAGGTTCAAGGTGAACCCGAGGGACCCTATCCACTGGACCACGGAAACGGCTTCACAAATGTTTACATACTGGTTGGATCAGTTAAACTTTTAGGAATGGTGAAGTGCAATAAAACAGACAACAAAAAGCACACCAACATCATTAACCTATCCAAAACGTTTTGTCTCACAGGTCCGCAGGAGGATTTACTCAGCAAGGGTCTCACCTTCATCCCGACGCCATGCGGTATGGACTTGGGGGAGCTGGGGAGGGATGTCCACGCTTACAATAGACAACTTAAAATTTTAGACCACTTCCAATACACAAAATGTAAAGAACACTTACAGTTTACAGAAAAATCCAGATGGGAACCGAGCACCGAACAGACCAGTTTACCTATAAAGCAGTTGATTAAAAAGAACAGGATGATTATCAATTCTCTTTCAGATTTTTCCAACAATCAAGCAGACAATTTAACCGCCACAGAACGCAGAGCACTCAAAGAATTACAAACCAACAAAGATATAATAATTAAACCGGCAGATAAAGGCTCAGCGATCGTCATAATGGACAAACAACAATACTTACTAGAAGCAAATAGACAATTAAACAATACCAATCATTACACTTTACTTCCACACTCATTACAACAGGAAACACAATCATTGGTAACATCCATTTTACAGGACTTAAAACAGAAAGGCTTCATTAACACTAAACAGTTTAATTACCTTATTGGTCCAAACCCACCAAGGCAGCGGAAATTTTATCTATTGCCCAAAATTCATAAAGACCCACAGGCGTGGACAGTCCCTTCCGAGGTTCCACAGGGACGCCCGATTGTGTCGGATTGTGGGAGTGAGACCTACAATGTGGCACAATACATTGATTATTTCCTCAATCCTGTCTCACAACTTCATCCCAGTTACTTAAAAGATACATATGACTTTATAAACAAAATCAAGAACATGACAATTCCAGACTCGGCCTTCCTATTCACTGTGGATGTGGAAAGCCTTTACACAAATATCAGTACAGAGGCAGGATTGCAGGCAATAACGAAATGTTTTAACAGGTATCCAGATTCAAGCCGGCCAGATGCAGAACTTCTTCAGCTGTTGGAAATAAATTTAACCCGCAATGACTTTGAATTTAATTCTCAATTATATTTACAGGTTCAAGGAACCGCTATGGGGAAGAAATTTGCTCCAGCCTACGCGAATATTTATATGTCTGAGTGGGAAGAAACATTGTTTCCAAAGTGTCCCCACTTACCCGCAGTGTATTATCGATATCTGGATGACATCTTTGGGGTCTGGCACCATGACAGGGAACATTTTGACACCTTTTTGAATTTGGCCAATTCCCATCATAAACACATTAAAGTCAAAGCAACTCTTAATTCGGATAACATTAACTTTTTAGACACCACAGTTTTTGCCATCCCGACGGAGAATAATTCCAAAACACTACATACTAAAGTGTTTTTCAAACCCACTGATTCCCACTCTCTACTATTTAAAACAAGTTATCATCCTAGACATACTTTCAAGGGGGTAATCAAATCACAAATCATTCGATTTCATAGAATTTGCTCATTTAATCAACATTTCCATGAAGCAACACAAACTCTATTCAAAGCCCTTAGACCCCGAGGGTATTCTAAGAGATTCTTGAGAGCCATTAAAAGAGACACGTTGCAGGATCTCAGAAATAACCCAACACGATTGGTGCCGGAACCCAAGGATGTCATCCCCATAGTCACGACTTTTTCAGAAACATCCAAAATCCTCAACAATAAGCTTAAACAACAATTCCAAAAAACACAAGAACTATACGCACCACTTCGGTCATTCAAACCAATATCAGCTTATAGAAGAAATAAAAATCTACGGGATCTCCTGGTCAGGGCCAGTTTGAAATCAGACCGACGAGTGATTCCTCCTATATTAGCAACACATTTTCAACAGCTCAGGTCAGTGGAGATGGGAAACAAGGGACACCTAGTGCCACAAAGAACAAACCTCAAGACCACGAATATCATTTACATGATCACTTGCACACACTGCCATAAGAGATATATTGGAGAAACTGAATACAGTCTGGAACAAAGGCTGAAACAACACATTTACTCCATTCAACACAGACCACGCAACACACACTTAATATGCCATTTTGCAAGGGTTGGGATACAGAAGCTCAGGATCTCGGGTTTGGAGGCCAATAGGGCATGGAACAGGGAACAGAGAAGAAGAAGAGAAGCATATTGGATAAGTAAACTGCACACAGACCATCCTCATGGCTTCAATACTAGGAGAACATCTTAGACTTGGAGACTTGGAACCAGAGATACCCATATAGAGAGAGGAAATAGGGCTAACCCATTCTTCTTTTTACAGTATTCTCTTCTTTCCCCCGTTGTTTTTCTTTTGTCCTCTGCTCTTTTTCTTTACCTTGTTCTTCTTTTTTTTCTTCTTTTCTTCTTCTTTTCCTTCTTCTTCTTCTCCTTTCTTTTCTTTGTTCTTTTTTATACCCATTCTGTCACATTTATTGTGAGTAAAAATAGCACTTGATACTGGAGCAATCCGTTGTATAATGGACGTCTCGGTGGAGCGTTTGGTTTTGTTTTGATTTGGTTTGATGATTAAACACAACTTGGTGGATTTGTGCACGCACAAATACACACTTTGTAAATATGGTTTAAAGTATTTATATAGCACTTGTTTGATTATTAGCACTTTTCACTTGACTCAATTGTTAGCACTTTTACTAGCACTTACAGCACTTTTTTTAGGTTTCAGCACTTCTTCCACTGGGACGGTCAATGCCATGGTTTGATCCAGTAAAATAAATTGAATAACTTTTTATAAAACCACAATATTGTGATGCTTTACTTTATTTCCAGACAATTTCTGAGCTTTTACCTCAACCCCAACCATCATTCCGCACCTGGGTTGGACCGGAACCTCAACTCCAAAACCTTATTTCGAATCCTAACCTCAACCCCCTAACCCTAACCCCCTAACCCTAACCCCCTAACCCTAACCCTAACCCTAACCTCAACCTTCTACCCTGACCCTAACCCTAACCCTAACCTCAACCTTCTACCCTGACCCTAACCCTAACCTCAACCTTCTACCCTGACCCTAACCTCAACCTTCTACCCTGACCCTAACCCTAACCCTAACTCTAACCCTAACCTCAACCTTCTACCCTGACCCTAACCCTAACCCTAACCTCAACCTTCTACCCTGATCCTAACCCTAACCCTGACCCTAACCCCTAACCCCTAACCCTAACCTAACCCCTAACTCCCAACCCTCCTAATCTAACCCTAATCCGCTTACCCTAACCCTAACCCCTAACCCCTAACCCTAACCCCTAACCCTAACCTCAACCTTCTACCCTAACCCTAACCCCTAACCCTAACCTCAACCTCCTACCCTGACCCTAACCCTAACCCTGACCCTTACCCTAACCTCAGCCTCCTACCATGAACCCTAACCCTAACCTCAACCTCTTACCAGGAACCCGAACCCTAACCCCAACCCCATAACCCTACTTAACCCTAACTCCTAACCCTAATCTCTCCCTCCTACCCTGAACCCTAATCCTAACCCGAACCATGACCTTCACTTCAAGCCCAATTCTAACCCTTTTCCCTTCCCCCTCCCTACCCCAACCTCAATCTCCCATCTTGAACCCCAATTCTAACACTTAACCCTAACTGCTAACCCCCTACCCTAACCCCAAGCCTTATTCCTACCCTAACCCTAATCTTCCCCCTTCTCTATCTTGACCCTCTTTTGTTTCCCTGCTCTTCTACTGGAGTGGGTACCCTGGCTCCAAGGATATAAACTTAACTCCCAAATCTGCCCCATGAGATGAATACATTTACAGGTAAATGTGAGCTGTATGTGGACATGGGAGTGTGCAGACATTGAATGGAGCTTTCACCCGGGATCCTGTGCTTTGATCACTCAGCCGGATATGGGGTGTGGATCTGACTTGGGAAAAACTGCACGCCCTATCCGGTCCCTTAGGTTCCTTGTTTTATTTAAATAATGTTGTCTTCCCCCCCCCCCCCCCCCCCCCTCCATTTTTACTTTCTTTATGGGGACTCCTGGTCCCTTTCCAGGTCACTGTTCCTTTTGAACTTAGTGGGTATTTTTATTTTTATTTAGCTCTCTCATTTTAACTTTATTGATTTTATTTTCTTAATCATTTTTTAAAAAAAGCATCCTTTCTTTTTATTTTATTTATTTATATATTTTATGTTTTTTAAATTTATATTTTTTATTTTTTATTTACTCATTTACCATTTGGGGATTTTAAATTTGCACTGTTTAAGGATCACCCTTACCCAGGGATCCAATTTATATATAAAAAATTTTTTTTTTTTTTTTTTTTTTTTGTATTTGTATAAGAAAACGGGTCTGGCCTCGTTCTTTTTAACTCTAGAATAGAACAAAGTGAGCCTGTGCACTAAAGAGCATACACTCAACATATGAGGACTTGATCTTTCCCTAACCTAACCCTAACCCTAACCCTAACCCTAACCCTAACCCCCTAACCCCCTAACCCTAACCCTAACCCTAACCCTTACCCTAACCCTAACCCTAACCCTAACCCTAAACCCTAACCCTAACCCTAACCCTAACCCTAAACCCTGACCCTGACCCTGACCCTGACCCTGACCCTAACCCTAACCCTAACCCTAACCCCAACCCCAACCCCTAACCCCAACCCCAACCCCTAACCCTAACCCTAACCCTAACCCTAACCCTAACCCCAACCCCTAACCCTAACCCTAACCCTAACCCTAAACCCTAACCCTAACCCTAACCCTAACCCTAACCCTAAACCCTAACCCCTAACCC
>NW_026514210.1:0-2500 GCF_027358585.1 Pangasianodon hypophthalmus
CTAGCTTCCAGTTCCTGTTTTGCCTTTTAAGTAAATCCAGAATTTGTTGATACAGAGGATTGCAGCACTTGTTTCCACATCAATTTTTTAAAAATGTATTACAACATAGCCACAATTATAAACACCAAAACTTACATTTAAAATCCTCCAACAACCGCTGACAGATCTCTCCATCTTTACAACAGTGACGCTTCTGCATTGCTGGAGTGCAAAATGTCACACCGTCCACATGCGAGAGATGAGCTTTTACAGGATATTCATTCCATTTACTTCAATCATTTTTCTTAAATATTTCAAGAGTACAAATCTATTCTTATTAATAAAAAGAGAAAATCATTTACATGTTATTTTTGGGCCCCAAACCGCAGATTTTATTGCATTCAGTGGGGTTCAGATTTCTTTCAGGACGAAGCTTCCTGTACTTCTAACCTGCTTATGTGTGTTTTTTAGCAGAGCTTGCTGGAGGTTAGTCTGTAGAATTACTGAGAGAAATGCAGTAAAACCTTTAAAATGTAAAAACCCATACATTAGGTTAAAGCAGTTGGTTAAAACGGACTTTTCTGGCTGACACACATACACACACACACACACACACACACACTGCTAGCTTTTCTGACTGAGTTTGTTAAACATTTCGCTCGATAACTGATGTTTGATCTGTGCATTAGGATCGAGAAGGTAATAGAAGGTGATATAGAATATAGTGGTTTTTCAGATTTTTTAATTCTACAGTCATGAGAGTTGCCTCTTAAACTTCTCACCCCAGAGAATTGCAAAAAGCTGTTTCTTTCTCACAGTCACATCAGTGGGAAACGAGTGAAAGCTCACGTACAGATGTTTGCGTGAGCCATTTAGAGAAGCTGCAGAGATTGCATGCTGTATTTCACGTTCATCTGAAGATCTCAGAAGCTTCTGCTTCTCCTTCTGTAACATGGAAGTTTGAAAAAGTAACAGTAATAGTGTAATAGAGTTCCTATGATGCACAAAAATTATAATAACAATAGCATTTACTTTAAATGATGCACGGTTTTACATTCAGCTGGTGGCTTCCTGCTTAACTGGAAACGTGTCCAAAGTTTTTGCACATGCCACAATCACTACTTTATTTTAAAGTTCCACAAATATAAATATAACATAAATATATAAATGTACTGTAAATATAAATATAAAGGTAAATATAAAATAGAATGTAACCACATAAACATTTGCAGATAATATTATTTTTAAAAATAGTTTGCTGTAGAGGTGTTTACTTCTTTCCACTTCATAAATCAACCACATACACAGTCAGGTCCAAAAGTATTTGGACAATGACAGAGTTTTTGTGATTTTGCCTTTATACACCACCACAGTGGATTTGCAAAAAAATGGTAGCATGTGCAAAAACTTTGGACACGTTTCCAGTTAAGCAGGAGGCCACCAGCTGAATGTAAAACCATGCATCATTTAAAGTAAATGCTATTGTTATTATAATTTTTGTGCATCATAGGAACATGTTACAGAAGCAGAAGCAGAAGCTTCTGAGATCTTCAGATGAACGTGAAATACAGCATGCAATCTCTGCAGCTTCTCTAAATGCACAAATGGTGGTGGTGTATAAAGGCAAAATCACAAAACCTCTGTCACTGTCCAAATACTTTCGGACCTAACTGTATATTTTCCCCAGGGGTGCCTAAACTTTTGCGTACAGCTGTATGTAATTCTGCTTTAATCAGCTTTGTGTGAATCAGGTGCATGGTTGCTGCTGTTATGCTGTGTGTATGTTTTGTAACTGTATTAATGTAGAAGAACATTTTACTCTGTCTCAGGTGTAATGCTCGCGTATCTGACAGGTTTGGAGGAGGAGGACAGTGTAGAAGTGAGAGTGGCTTTATGTCGCCACCTGCAGGTGAGAGCCGGGAACTGCAGGCTGTTTAATGCGGAGAGACTCACTTCCGCCTCCTGAGAGTGACTTTAACATGACAGTGCGTTAATATTCTCAGCGCGAAGGCGAAACACACATTTCTGTAAAGATAAATTGTTATGTAAAGTTTGATATAAATAAAATTGTGTTAGTAAATAAAGCACAAATCGAGCGATAAGCTTGGAGGGTGTCCGCGCACGAATATGACGTCATGCCAGGCACCGGAAGTAGATTTGTAAACAGTAATAGTGGGCGGGGCTTGTAGTGTCTCAGGCAGCGGTTTTCTTGCAGATATATATATATATATTTTTTCCTGCAAAGTCTCCTAAAACAAAAGCAAACATCAATAAAGAAATAAAGAAGCTCGGATCCGAGTCACATCCCGTCATTAGCGCTAACACTGTGAGGAGGAGAGTTTTAACCACAGCGCCGCGGCTTCAGGTACAAACCTCTCTGCTGCACTTTAGCATTAGCGAGCTAGCTTAGCAGGCTAACAGGCTAACTTTCAGCGCGCTGTAACTGTAACAATAATACACTTTATATACAATCATAATTGATTGTATATATATGTAACTATTACAGTAATAATATATAACA
>NW_026514211.1:0-5000 GCF_027358585.1 Pangasianodon hypophthalmus
CACACACACACACACACACACACACACACTGAATAACAGTGAAGTCCATTTCATGGGCTGAGGTTCATTGGTTGCCGTAGTGACCCTGAGGTGAGGACTGGTGACCTTTGACCTAGACCTGCTTCACCTGAATGAAACAGAGGCCAGGATATTCCACTTTGTCGCTGCAGAAACACACACACACACACACACACACACACACACACACACACACACACACACGTTAAAGACCCAGAGTGTGTGTCTGATCTGTATGAAGTGATGCACCGTAAAGAACAGTGAGAGGTGTCGGGGGGCGTGGCTTAACTTCTTAACATCTGATCACTTTTACATTTATGTAAAAGTATATTGGCTTTTTTTTTTTTTTTGTCAAATTGATTAGCTACTGAACATCGTTTCTGTTAGTGAAGCTAACTACTGTTAGCTAATGCTAACATGCTGGTGCGTTTAGTCAACTAGCTTATCTAATGCCCATAGTCTATGCTAAATGCGCTAAGTACTACTTCGAGATGAAGAAAAGGTCGTGGTGATCAACTGTAACCCAAGCTCCACCCCTTTTGAACCATCACTCAGCAAAATGGACGCCGTCTCGTGTGTGTGTGTGTGTCTGTGTACCGTATAATCCCAGGGAGGATGACGATGCTGAGTGTGTGTCTCTCCAACGCCCTGAACATTTTCCCCACGTTCCTGTCCAATCCCCGCATCACACACTGCATCCCTCCATCCTGTACACACCACATACAGTATATACACACACACACACACACATTACCCACAATGCACTGCTACAACCTGACACAGTGTCTTTTTCAAAATGGTCGACAAAGCTGAACCAGGAGTGATGACATACTTTACATTTTATAACTCGTCAGATTGGATTTCCTCACGCAGGCAAGCTAATGCAGCTTAGCTACTGCACCGTGCTAGCAAGTGAGCATGCTAGCTAGAGAACACATCAGATCGTTAGCATGCTAGCTATTTACTACATTATCCATTTAACAATTTAGCTAGGTATTCATCTAGGTATCTTGCATTTTATCTTTGTAATAAACTAGTTTCTTAGCATGTCAGCTAGACATCAAACTAGCTAAGGTACTTTTCATGCTATATAGTTAGCAAGACACTCGTCTGGCAAATCGGCTAGTTTTCACTGTAGCTAGGTAGCAAAACAGTTAATTAGCATATTTGTTACATAGTACACCTGGTATCTTGTATGCTAGCAAGCTAAAATCAGTTACTTATTGCACTAGTAACCCAGATGTTTAGCATGCTAGTGAGTTAGCATTCACACGCCTCCCTTCACACTGTGAGTGACTCTAGTTTATGTGTTATAACAGTATACGAACACAGCGCAGGCTGAAACCTGATTACCTGTGCACAGGTGAGTCCTGCAGGCTCCGCCTCCTCACTTACTGTCCGCTCCTCTGAACCTGCTGCCTCTCCGTTTGTTTCCATGGTAACAGGGTTTGTGTGTGTCCAGGTGTGCATGTGTGGAGGTGTGAGTGCGCGACACATGTTTAACTTCCTGTTTCCCAACTGCACCACGGAGTCGAGGGCAGCACACACACTGTCAGAGCTGACAAACTCTACACACACACATAACACACACACAAGGGAGATGAGACACAAACTCTCATAAAACTGTACACGTTGTAATGCTATGATGTTTCTTTCATTGGTTTTCAAACACTCGGACTGAAGTACGGTCAGGCTGTAGTACACTCGGACTGAAGTACACTCTGGCTGTAGTACACTCGGACTGAAATACACTCAGGCTGTAGTACACTCGGACTGAAATACGGTCAGGCTGTAGTACACTCGGACTGAAGTACACTCTGGCTGTAGTACAGTCAGGCTGTAGTACACTCGGACTGAAATACACTCAGGCTGTAGTACACTCGGACTGAAATACGGTCAGGCTGTAGTACACTCGGACTGAAGTACACTCTGGCTGTAGTACACTCGGACTGAAATACAGTCAGGCTGTAGTACACTCGGACTGAAGTACGGTCAGGCTGTAGTACACTCGGACGGAAATACACTCTGGCTGTAGTGCACTCGGACTGAAATACAGTCATGGCTGTAGTACACTCGGACTGAAATACAGTCAGGCTGTAGTACACTCGACTGAAATACGGTCAGGCTGTAGTACACTCAGACTGAAGTACGGTCAGGCTGTAGTACACTCAGACTGAAGTACGGTCAGGCTGTAGTACACTCGGACTAAAGTACGGTCAGGCTGTAGTACACTCGGACTGAAGTACGGTCAGGCTGTAGTACACTCAGACGGAAATACACTCTGGCTGTAGTACACTTGGACGGAAATACACTCTGGCTGTAGTACACTCGGACTGAAATACAGTCATGGCTGTAGTACACTCGGACTGAAGTACACTCTGGCTGTAGTACACTCGGACGGAAATACAGTCAGGCTGTAGTACACTCGGACTGAAGTACGGTCAGGCTGTAGTACACTCGGACTGAAATACACTCTGGCTGTAGTACACTCGGACTGAAATACACTCTGGCTGTAGTACACTCGGACGGAAATACACTCTGGCTGTAGTAAACTCGGACTGAAATACACTCAGGCTGTAGTACACTCGGACTGAAATACACTCAGGCTGTAGTACACTCGGACTGAAGTATGGTCTGGCTGTAGTACACTCGGACGGAAATACACTCTGGCTGTAGTACACTCGGACAGAAATACAGTCAGGCTGTAGTACACTCGGACTGAAATACACTCTGGCTGTAGTACACTTGGACTGAAATACAGTCAGGCTGTAGTACACTCGGACTGAAGTATGGTCTGGCTGTAGTACACTCGGACTGAAATACAGTCAGGCTGTAGTACACTCGGACTGAAGTACACTCTGTCTGTAGTACACTCGGACTGAAATACGGTCAGGCTGTAGTACACTCGGACTGAAATACGGTCAGGCTGTAGTACACTCGGACTGAAATACAGTCAGGCTGTAGTACACTCGGACTGAAATACACTCTGGCTGTAGTACACTCGGACTGAAGTACGGTCAGGCTGTAGTACACTCAGACTGAAGTACGGTCAGGCTGTAGTACACTCGGACTGAAGTACGGTCTGGCTGTAGTACACTCGGACTGAAATACGGTCAGGCTGTAGTACACTCGGACTGAAGTACACTCTGGCTGTAGTACACTTGGACTGAAATACAGTCAGGCTGTAGTACACTCGGACTAAAGTACGGTCAGGCTGTAGTACACTCGGACGGAAATACACTCTGGCTGTAGTACACTCAGACTGAAATACAGTCAGGCTGTAGTACACTCGGACTGAAGTACGGTCAGGCTGTATTACACTCGGACTGAAGTACGGTCAGGCTGTAGTACACTCGGACGGAAGTACGGTCAGGCTGTAGTACACTCGGACGGAAGTACGGTCAGGCTGTAGTACACTCGGACTGAAATACAGTCATGGCTGTAGTACACTCGGACGGAAATACAGTCAGGCTGTAGTACACTCAGACTGAAATACAGTCAGGCTGTAGTACACTCGGACTGAAATACAGTCATGGCTGTAGTACACTCGGACTGAAATACAGTCAGGCTGTAGTACACTCGGACTGAAATACAGTCATGGCTGTAGTACACTCGGACTGAAATACAGTCAGGCTGTAGTACACACGGACGGAAGTACACTCTGGCTGTAGTACACTCGGACGGAAATACAGTCAGGCTGTAGTACACTCGGACTGAAATACACTCTGGCTGTAGTACACTTGGACTGAAATACACTCTGGCTGTAGTACACTCGGACTGAAATACAGTCAGGCTGTAGTACACTCGGACTGAAATACACTCAGGCTGTAGTACACTCGGACTGAAATACACTCTGGCTGTAGTACACTCGGACTGAAATACAGTCAGGCTGTAGTACACTCGGACTGAAGTACGGTCAGGCTGTAGTACACTCGGACTGAAGTACACTCGGACTGAAATACAGTCAGGCTGTAGTACACTCGGACTGAAATACAGTCAGGCTGTAGTACACTCGGACTGAAGTACGGTCAGGCTGTAGTACACTCGGACTGAAATACAGTCATGGCTGTAGTACACTCGGACTGAAGTACACTCTGGCTGTAGTACACTCGGACTGTATTACACTTTGTGCAAAGTGCATATGAATAAAACTTACTGATGCGTGTGTGCCTTTGAGATTTCCCAGAACCCTTGGCAGGCGTGATGTCACAAATGCGACCAAATGCACTGAAAGCATTTAGGAGGTCATCATGGTGATGGTGTCGCCGTGACAACCCGCCAACATAGATCATGTGACTGTTCTGGATGTCGTTCTGTAGTTCAGCAAGAGATGCTTCCAGATCCAGAGTCAGCTCGCTAACAGGACGCTGCAGCTAACACACACACACACACACACACACACACACACACAGTCAGCTCACTGAAAGGACACTGCAGCTACTTTGGTACACATGCACAACATTACACACATTGTGTGTGTGTGTACTCTGAGTGTGTGTGTGTGTGTCTCACCTTTACCACAGTGTCCTGCACTTGGAGACTGCTGAGAGACTGCAGAGCGAGTTGAGCTCCTTCTAAAAGGTGAAACTCAACTACAGCGTGCAGCTACAGAGAGAGAGACTGAATAATATTAATAATAATAATAATAATAATAATAGGGTGTTGTGATGTAGTTGCTATGGTATCCCCAGCTGATCCTAGGGTGTTGCTATGTGGTTGCTATGGTATTACTAATAATGAGAGTAGATGGAATATAGGCATCTCTGTTTGGTTTGGATTTTTTTGAACTCCAAATGGTGTGAGATTAGAGAGTGTGAGTGTGTGTGTGTGTTATATGTGTGTGTTTGTGTGTGTGTTCTCACCGCGTGTGTGCTCTGCAGTAGGCTGACTGACCGCAGTGTACCGTAGGGCTTCAGCAGCGTGTGTACGTTCTTCTCTGTGTAAGTGTGTGGCAACGGTCCCACAAACAACACACACATCAG
>NW_026514211.1:10000-15000 GCF_027358585.1 Pangasianodon hypophthalmus
TTGTTACGTTCTTCAGCATGGAGCGAGTGATCCCTGAGAACCTGACAGAGGAACATCAGACGTGTGTGTGTGTGTGTGTGTGTGTGTGTGTGTGAGAGAGAGAGTGTAAAACCTGGTGCAGTAGTTGATGATGGCGTTAAAAGGTTTCACCAGCTCGTCTAATACACACTGCCCCCTGCTGGTCACCACGGCAACACGAGTCAGCTCTGGACCTTCCTGTGTGATACACTGAAACACACACATACACTTTAAACCTCCATGTTTCTTTTCTACTAGTGCATTATGGGTAGTGCAGTTTCTCCACCATGTCTCACCATCTCACAGTCCAGACCATACAGAGGGCTGCTGTCGGTCACGTGATCATCAGCCTGCGTGCAGACAAACGACTCGAAGCCCCGCCCACCTACACGGAAGATATAGGGAAATGTGTTTTACTGCAAATTAGTGTAAATAATTATTAATGAAAGAAATTATTATTTCTTTATTATTCTTTATTATCATTATTATTAGTTTCTCTCACCTTTAACAGGGAAGTTCTTCTTAATCCTCTCCTGCTCAGTCAGCAGGTAGCTGCTCATTCCTTTCCTCTTCACACCGTAGCGCCGAACCACGGGGTGACAACCCACGTCAGCTACACACACACACACACACACACACACACACACACACAATAACTCAGTGTCATTAAATACAAAATTAAACTCCAGTGTGATGGATCAGACCTGTAGGGGGCGCTGTGTGGCGCTCTGACCCGGACACAGCTGCACCGTCAGGAGCTGAGAGGTCCGAGTTGAACAGTTCGGACAGGAGGTCGCCTGAGGAGGGCGCTAGGGTACATCTCTGTGAGAGGATAGCAAAAAACAAAATGACATCATCAGAGAGCACCAGCCAATCACATGCAGTCGTGGGCTGTGTCTCAAACCACATTCTTATCCAGTGTTTAGAGGTCACTATGAAGCACGCACCCAAGACGGCTTGGACTGGATAAAGTTTTCAGAGTTACCATGACGACAGGCTGGTTTTGTCCGGAGAGTGACTTAGTGCACTTACAGTAGTGTACTTGGAGCGGAGATGTTTGAACTGAGAGTAGTGTGTGTAGAAGTGGAGCTGGGCCACGCCCTCGAGCACGGCCACGTGCACCCTCTCCACCCTGTCCTCCTGATGGAGACGACACCAACTGCAACAACACACACACACACCACACAGAGCACTGTACATTTCATAGTGCACTTGTATAGAAATTAAGGAACTGATTTGTGTGTGTGTGTGTGTGTGTGTGTGGTGGGGGGGGACCTGGGTTTCTTCACATCATGGTGTTTCCTCAGTGTGACGCACTGCAGTAACTCAGACACGTCCCTCACGCTGACCCTGTCACAGAGCTGATCATCAGGACGAGAGAGACGGGGCGTGTCCTCATCCTGCAGACATCATGGGGGTAGGGTACATGGGGTTAGGGCACATGGGGTAGGGTACAGGGGGTAGGGTACATGGGGGGTAGGGCACATGGGGGTAGGGCACATGGGGGTAGGGTACATGGGGTTAGGGTACATGGGATTAGGGTACAGGGGGTAGGGTGAATGGGGGTAGGGCACATGGGGTTAGGGTACATGGGATTAGGGTACAGGGGGTAGGGCGGATGCGGGTAGGGCACATGGGGGTAGGGTACAGGGGGTAGGGCACATGGGGGTAGGGCGCATGAGGGTAGGGCACATGGGGGTAGGGCGCATGAGGGTAGGGCACATGGGGTTGGGCACATGGGGTTGGGCACATGGGGGTAGGGCACATGGGGGTAGGGTACAGGGGGTAGGGCACATGGGGGTAGGGTACAGGGGATAGGGTACAGGGGGTAGGGCACATGGGGGTAGGGTACATGGGGTTAGGGCACATGGGGGTAGGGTACATGGGGTTAGGGCACATGGGGGTAGGGTACAGGGGGTTGGGCACATGGGGTTAGGGCACATGGGGGTAGGGTACAGGGGGTAGGGCACATGGGGTTAGGGCACATGGGGGTAGGGTACAGGGGGTTGGGCACATGGGGTTAGGGCACATGGGGTTAGGGCACATGGGGGTAGGGTACAGGGGGTTGGGTACATGGGGTTAGGGCACATGGGGGTTGGGTACAGGGGGTTAGGGCACAGGGGGTTGGGTACATGGGGGTTGGGCACAGGGGGTAGGGTACATGGGGGTAGGGTACATGGGGGTAGGGTACAGGGGGGTAGGGTACATGGGGTTAGGGCACATGGGGGTTGGGTACATGGGGTTAGGGCACATGGGGTTAGGGCACAGGGGGTTGGGTACATGGGGGTAGGGTACAGGGGGTAGGGCACATGGGGGTTGGGTACATGGGGGTAGGGTACAGGGAGTAGGGTACATGGGGGTAGGGTACATGGGGGTAGGGCACATGGGGGTTGGGCACATGGGGGTAGGGCACATGGGGGTAGGGTACAGGGGGTAGGGCACGTGGGGGTAGGGTACAGGGGGTAGGGTACAGGGGGTAGGGCACATGGGGGTAGGGCACATGGGGTTAGGGCACATGGGGGTAGTGCACATGAAGAGGGAGCAGCTGTAACAGAAATGATCACTAACCTGCAGGAGTTCTCCATGTTCTCCATTCACCTTCAACCTCTTACACACCACATCACACACTGAGAGGGGGAGAGAGAGAGAGAGCGAGAGAGAGAGAGAGGGAGGGGGAGAGAGAGAGAGGGAGGGGGAGAGAGAGAGAGGGAGGGAGAGAGAGAGAGACAGGGGGAGAGAGAGAGAGGGAGGGAGAGAGAGAGAGAGACGGGGGGGAGGGAGAGAGAGAGAGAGACGGGGGAGAGAGAGAGAGATAGGGAGAGAGAGAGAGGGAGGGAGAGAGACGGAGGAGAGAGAGAGAGGGAGAGAGAGAGAGAGACGGGGGAGAGAGAGAGAGAGACGGGGGAGAGAGAGAGAGAGAGAGGGAGGGAGAGAGAGAGAGAGAGGGAGAGAGAGAGGGTTAGCTAGACAGACAGACAAGCGGAGTTACTGTTACTGTGTTTTATTCCTCTTATACCACAGCAACTTGTCAACAATTAAAACTTTTTATTTATTAAAGAACAATACATCATACTTTTTATCCCTTTATAGTTACATTTAATGTTCACGACACAAGTTAGTTCCTGTTCTCGCTTACATTATAGCAGCTATAAACACTCGTTCCCTCACCAGCGTCTCTTTATTCTCTCGCTTCAAGTTAATAAGACAAAAAAAAAAATCGCAGCTCGTTCCACATGTTAGTGAGAAACCGCGTAAGAAGCGTAAACTCCTCTGTCCTGAAGACATCGGAAAACTTACAGTTACAGCTTTACCTCTGACTGTTACAAAGCGCTGACACTGGAGACTCCTTCCATAAACATTAAAATGAACAGAAAACATCACCATATCAACAAATGTACGTGTTTTTTTAATTCATTTATTATCAGCATAGTGTCCGCTGTACACGTCCCTGTGAATGAGCTGTTACTATGGAAACGCTAACGTATTAGAATGAGCGCATTAATATAAACCTGCACTACTGTCAGAGCTGCTGTTATAGAAAACTAATCAACACCTTCTGACCAATCAGAGTGCAGAATTCAACAGCACTGTGGTGTAAATTTAAATATTTAAATGGCTTGTTTAAGTTTCATCATATCAAAGCAAAAGTGTGTATGTGTCCTTATTTGTTATATATAGACAGACATGTTGTTTAAAAGACAGACAGAGAGAGAGACTGGTATTTATACAGACATGTAGTCAGAAGCACAGACAGATGGACAGACAGATATATTTTGGAATTATATCATTTTACATACAGGATGCAGAGGGGTCTCGTTTCTGTTTACAGCCCATCACTTCCGCCATGACTTACAGACACTGTTACCTAGGAGACAGACAGACAGGCAGACAGACAGACATACAGACAGGAAGACAGGAAGACAGACAGACAGACAGACAGACAGACAGACGGACAGAAATACATACAGACAGACAGACAGACAGACATACAGACAGGAAGACAGACAGACAGACAGACATACAGGCAGACAGACAGACAGACAGGAAGACAGACAGACAGACAGATATACAGACAGACAGACAGACAGACAGACAGGAAGACAGACAGGAAGACAGATATACAGACAGGCACACAGACAGACAGGCAAACAGACAGGCAGACAGACAGGCAGACAGACAGACAGATGTACAGACAGACAGGCAGACAGACAGATATACAGATAGACAGATGTACAGACAGACAGGCAGACAGACAGATATACAGATAGACAGATGTACAGACAGACAGGCAGACAGACAGACAGACAGATATACAGATAGACAGATGTACAGACAGACAGACAGATGTACAGACAGACAGACAGATGTACAGATAGACAGATGTACAGATAGACAGATGTACAGACAGACAGATATACAGACAGACAGATATACAGACAGACAGATATACAGATAGACAGATGTACAGGCAGACAGACAGATGTACAGATAGACAGATGTACAGACAGACAGATATACAGACAGACAGATATACAGACAGACAGATATACAGATAGACAGATGTACAGGCAGACAGACAGATGTACAGATAGACAGATGTACAGGCAGACAGATATACAGACAGACAGATGTACAGACAGACAGACAGACAGATATACAGATAGACAGATGTACAGACAGACAGACAGACAGATATACAGATAGACAGATGTACAGATAGACAGATGTACAGACAGACAGACAGACAGATATACAGATAGACAGATATACAGACAGACAGATGTACAGACAGACAGGCAGACAGACAGATATACAGATAGACAGATGTACAGACAGACAGGCAGACAGACAGATATACAGATAGACAGATGTACAGACAGACAGGCAGACAGACAGACAGACAGATATACAGATAGACAGATGTACAGACAGACAGACAGATGTACAGACAGACAGACAGATGTACAGATAGACAGATGTAC
>NW_026514211.1:17500-18980 GCF_027358585.1 Pangasianodon hypophthalmus
CACACTCTCTCTCTCTCACACATACACATCTCTCACACACTCACACACACACACACACTCACACACTCTCTCTCTCACTCACACACACTCTCTCTCACTCACACACACACACTCTCTCTCACACAAACACATTCTCTCACACACTCTCTCACACACACACTCTCACACTCTCTCTCACACACCACACACACCACTCTCACACTCTCTCACACACTCACACACACACCACTCTCACACTCTCTCTCACACACTCCTCCTCACACACCACACACCTCTCACACACTCACACCCCACACTCTCACACTCTCCCACTCACACACACCCCCACACACCACACACTCATCACACCCTCACACACACCACCTCCCCACACTCACACACACCACTCCCACACTCCCCCACACACTCACACTCACCCCCACACACTCCACACACCACACCCCCCTCTCACTCCCCACACACACTCACTCACACACTCCCACACCCACCACACACCCACCCACACACCTCCCACACACTCCCTCCCCCACAACCCACCACACCCCCTCACCCCCTCCCACCACACACCCTCTCCCACACACCCCTCACACACCCCCACACACCCTCACACACTCACACACACCTCCTCACACACTCACACACCCCCCCACACACTCACACTCTCTCCTCTCCTCAACAACCACACTCTCACTCTCACACTCACACACACACCTCTCACACTCCACCACACTCACCACCCTCACACACACACTCATCTCTCACACACTCACACCCACTCTCTCTCACACACTCACACACACTCCTCTCACACACCACTCACACTCTCACACACTCACACACACCTCTCTCACACACTCTCCTCACACACTCACACCACACTCTCACTCCACACACTCTCTCTCACACACTCACACACACTCTCTCACACACTCACACACACTCTCTCACACACTCACACACACCCTCTCTCACACACCTCACTCACACTCACACACTCTCTCACTACACACTCACTCACCACACACACTCTCTCTCCACTCACTCACACACACACTCTCTCTCACACTCACACACCCTCTCACTCACACCACACTCTCCCACACACTCACACACACTCTCTCTCACACTCTCTCTCACACTCTCCCACTCTCACTCTCTCACACACTCACACACCACACTCTCACACACTCACACCCCCCCCCTCACACCACCACACACACTCTCTCTCACACTCCACACACCACTCTCACACTCTCACACCACTCTCACACCTCTCCACACACCCTCACACACCACACACACTCCTCTCACACTCACCACACACTCCACTCTCTCCACACACTCACACACACACTCTCTCTCACACACTCACACACTCTCTCTCACACACTCACACACTCACACTCACACACACTCTCTCCCACACTCACACACACCACCTCTCACACCTCACACTCTCTCTCTCACACTCACACACACA
>NW_026514212.1:0-13239 GCF_027358585.1 Pangasianodon hypophthalmus
CTCTCAACAACAACAACGGAGGAGGAGAAAAGAGAGAGATCTCTCTCAACAACAACAACGGAGGAGGAGGAAAAGAGAGAGATCTCTCTCAACAACAACAACGGAGGAGGAGGAAAAGAGAGAGATCTCTCTCAACAACAACAACGGGAGGAGGAGGAAAAGAGAGAGATCTCTCTCAACAACAACAACGGGAGGAGGAGGAAAAGAGAGAGATCTCTCTCAACAACAACAACGGAGGAGGAGGAAAAGAGAGAGATCTCTCTCAACAACAACAACGGAGGAGGAGGAAAAGAGAGAGATCTCTCTCAACAACAAACGGAGGAGGAGGAAAAGAGAGAGATCTCTCTCAACAACAACAACGAGGAGGAGGAAAAGAGAGAGATCTCTCTCAACAACAACAACGGAGGAGGAGGAAAAGAGAGAGATCTCTCTCAACAACAACAACGGAGGAGGAGGAAAAGAGAGAGATCTCTCTCAACAACAACAACGGAGGAGGAGGAAAAGAGAGAGATCTCTCAACAACAACAACGGAGGAGGAGGAAAAGAGAGAGATCTCTCTCAACAACAACAACGGAGGAGGAGGAAAAGAGAGAGATCTCTCTCAACAACAACAAC
Source organism: Pangasianodon hypophthalmus (assembly GCF_027358585.1). NCBI lineage: Eukaryota > Metazoa > Chordata > Actinopteri > Siluriformes > Pangasiidae > Pangasianodon > Pangasianodon hypophthalmus. The sequence goes on from NW_026514212.1 coordinate 616, forward strand.
GGAGGAGGAGGAAAAGAGAGAGATCTCTCTCAACAACAACAACGGAGGAGGAGGAAAAGAGAGAGATCTCTCTCAACAACAACAACGGAGGAGGAGGAAAAGAGAGAGATCTCTCTCAACAACAACAACGGAGGAGGAGGAAAAGAGAGAGATCTCTCTCAACAACAACAACGGAGGAGGAGGAAAAGAGAGAGATCTCTCTCAACAACAACAACGGAGGAGGAGGAAAAGAGAGAGATCTCTCTCAACAACAACAACGGAGGAGGAGGAAAAGAGAGAGATCTCTCTCAACAACAACAACGGAGGAGGAGGAAAAGAGAGAGATCTCTCTCAACAACAACAACGGAGGAGGAGGAAAAGAGAGAGATCTCTCTCAACAACAACAACGGAGGAGGAGGAAAAGAGAGAGATCTCTCTCAACAACAACAACGGAGGAGGAGGAAAAGAGAGAGATCTCTCTCAACAACAACAACGGAGGAGGAGGAAAAGAGAGAGATCTCTCTCAACAACAACAACGGAGGAGGAGGAAAAGAGAGAGATCTCTCTCAACAACAACAACGGAGGAGGAGGAAAAGAGAGAGATCTCTCTCAACAACAACAACGGAGGAGGAGGAAAAGAGAGAGATCTCTCTCAACAACAACAACGGAGGAGGAGGAAAAGAGAGAGATCTCTCTCAACAACAACAACGGAGGAGGAGGAAAAGAGAGAGATCTCTCTCAACAACAACAACGGAGGAGGAGGAAAAGAGAGAGATCTCTCTCAACAACAACAACGGAGGAGGAGGAAAAGAGAGAGATCTCTCTCAACAACAACAACGGAGGAGGAGGAAAAGAGAGAGATCTCTCTCAACAACAACAACGGAGGAGGAGGAAAAGAGAGAGATCTCTCTCAACAACAACAACGGAGGAGGAGGAAAAGAGAGAGATCTCTCTCAACAACAACAACGGAGGAGGAGGAAAAGAGAGAGATCTCTCTCAACAACAACAACGGAGGAGGAGGAAAAGAGAGAGATCTCTCTCAACAACAACAACGGAGGAGGAGGAAAAGAGAGAGATCTCTCTCAACAACAACAACGGAGGAGGAGGAAAAGAGAGAGATCTCTCTCAACAACAACAACGGAGGAGGAGGAAAAGAGAGAGATCTCTCTCAACAACAACAACGGAGGAGGAGGAAAAGAGAGAGATCTCTCTCAACAACAACAACGGAGGAGGAGGAAAAGAGAGAGATCTCTCTCAACAACAACAACGGAGGAGGAGGAAAAGAGAGAGATCTCTCTCAACAACAACAACGGAGGAGGAGGAAAAGAGAGAGATCTCTCTCAACAACAACAACGGAGGAGGAGGAAAAGAGAGAGATCTCTCTCAACAACAACAACGGAGGAGGAGGAAAAGAGAGAGATCTCTCTCAACAACAACAACGGAGGAGGAGGAAAAGAGAGAGATCTCTCTCAACAACAACAACGGAGGAGGAGGAAAAGAGAGAGATCTCTCTCAACAACAACAACGGAGGAGGAGGAAAAGAGAGAGATCTCTCTCAACAACAACAACGGAGGAGGAGGAAAAGAGAGAGATCTCTCTCAACAACAACAACGGAGGAGGAGGAAAAGAGAGAGATCTCTCTCAACAACAACAACGGAGGAGGAGGAAAAGAGAGAGATCTCTCTCAACAACAACAACGGAGGAGGAGGAAAAGAGAGAGATCTCTCTCAACAACAACAACGGAGGAGGAGGAAAAGAGAGAGATCTCTCTCAACAACAACAACGGAGGAGGAGGAAAAGAGAGAGATCTCTCTCAACAACAACAACGGAGGAGGAGGAAAAGAGAGAGATCTCTCTCAACAACAACAACGGAGGAGGAGGAAAAGAGAGAGATCTCTCTCAACAACAACAACGGAGGAGGAGGAAAAGAGAGAGATCTCTCTCAACAACAACAACGGAGGAGGAGGAAAAGAGAGAGATCTCTCTCAACAACAACAACGGAGGAGGAGGAAAAGAGAGAGATCTCTCTCAACAACAACAACGGAGGAGGAGGAAAAGAGAGAGATCTCTCTCAACAACAACAACGGAGGAGGAGGAAAAGAGAGAGATCTCTCTCAACAACAACAACGGAGGAGGAGGAAAAGAGAGAGATCTCTCTCAACAACAACAACGGAGGAGGAGGAAAAGAGAGAGATCTCTCTCAACAACAACAACGGAGGAGGAGGAAAAGAGAGAGATCTCTCTCAACAACAACAACGGAGGAGGAGGAAAAGAGAGAGATCTCTCTCAACAACAACAACGGAGGAGGAGGAAAAGAGAGAGATCTCTCTCAACAACAACAACGGAGGAGGAGGAAAAGAGAGAGATCTCTCTCAACAACAACAACGGAGGAGGAGGAAAAGAGAGAGATCTCTCTCAACAACAACAACGGAGGAGGAGGAAAAGAGAGAGATCTCTCTCAACAACAACAACGGAGGAGGAGGAAAAGAGAGAGATCTCTCTCAACAACAACAACGGAGGAGGAGGAAAAGAGAGAGATCTCTCTCAACAACAACAACGGAGGAGGAGGAAAAGAGAGAGATCTCTCTCAACAACAACAACGGAGGAGGAGGAAAAGAGAGAGATCTCTCTCAACAACAACAACGGAGGAGGAGGAAAAGAGAGAGATCTCTCTCAACAACAACAACGGAGGAGGAGGAAAAGAGAGAGATCTCTCTCAACAACAACAACGGAGGAGGAGGAAAAGAGAGAGATCTCTCTCAACAACAACAACGGAGGAGGAGGAAAAGAGAGAGATCTCTCTCAACAACAACAACGGAGGAGGAGGAAAAGAGAGATCTCTCTCAACAACAACAACGGAGGAGGAGGAAAAGAGAGAGATCTCTCTCAACAACAACAACGGAGGAGGAGGAAAAGAGAGAGATCTCTCTCAACAACAACAACGGAGGAGGAGGAAAAGAGAGAGATCTCTCTCAACAACAACAACGGAGGAGGAGGAAAAGAGAGAGATCTCTCTCAACAACAACAACGGAGGAGGAGGAAAAGAGAGAGATCTCTCTCAACAACAACAACGGAGGAGGAGGAAAAGAGAGAGATCTCTCTCAACAACAACAACGGAGGAGGAGGAAAAGAGAGAGATCTCTCTCAACAACAACAACGGAGGAGGAGGAAAAGAGAGAGATCTCTCTCAACAACAACAACGGAGGAGGAGGAAAAGAGAGAGATCTCTCTCAACAACAACAACGGAGGAGGAGGAAAAGAGAGAGATCTCTCTCAACAACAACAACGGAGGAGGAGGAAAAGAGAGAGATCTCTCTCAACAACAACAACGGAGGAGGAGGAAAAGAGAGAGATCTCTCTCAACAACAACAACGGAGGAGGAGGAAAAGAGAGAGATCTCTCTCAACAACAACAACGGAGGAGGAGGAAAAGAGAGAGATCTCTCTCCAACAACAACAACGGAGGAGGAGGAAAAGAGAGAGATCTCTCTCAACAACAACAACGGAGGAGGAGGAAAAGAGAGAGATCTCTCTCAACAACAACAACGGAGGAGGAGGAAAAGAGAGAGATCTCTCTCAACAACAACAACGGAGGAGGAGGAAAAGAGAGAGATCTCTCTCAACAACAACAACGGAGGAGGAGGAAAAGAGAGAGATCTCTCTCAACAACAACAACGGAGGAGGAGGAAAAGAGAGAGATCTCTCTCAACAACAACAACGGAGGAGGAGGAAAAGAGAGAGATCTCTCTCAACAACAACAACGGAGGAGGAGGAAAAGAGAGAGATCTCTCTCAACAACAACAACGGAGGAGGAGGAAAAGAGAGAGATCTCTCTCAACAACAACAACGGAGGAGGAGGAAAAGAGAGAGATCTCTCTCAACAACAACAACGGAGGAGGAGGAAAAGAGAGAGATCTCTCTCAACAACAACAACGGAGGAGGAGGAAAAGAGAGAGATCTCTCTCAACAACAACAACGGAGGAGGAGGAAAAGAGAGAGATCTCTCTCAACAACAACAACGGAGGAGGAGGAAAAGAGAGAGATCTCTCTCAACAACAACAACGGAGGAGGAGGAAAAGAGAGAGATCTCTCTCAACAACAACAACGGAGGAGGAGGAAAAGAGAGAGATCTCTCTCAACAACAACAACGGAGGAGGAGGAAAAGAGAGAGATCTCTCTCAACAACAACAACGGAGGAGGAGGAAAAGAGAGAGATCTCTCTCAACAACAACAACGGAGGAGGAGGAAAAGAGAGAGATCTCTCTCAACAACAACAACGGAGGAGGAGGAAAAGAGAGAGATCTCTCTCAACAACAACAACGGAGGAGGAGGAAAAGAGAGAGATCTCTCTCAACAACAACAACGGAGGAGGAGGAAAAGAGAGAGATCTCTCTCAACAACAACAACGGAGGAGGAGGAAAAGAGAGAGATCTCTCTCAACAACAACAACGGAGGAGGAGGAAAAGAGAGAGATCTCTCTCAACAACAACAACGGAGGAGGAGGAAAAGAGAGAGATCTCTCTCAACAACAACAACGGAGGAGGAGGAAAAGAGAGAGATCTCTCTCAACAACAACAACGGAGGAGGAGGAAAAGAGAGAGATCTCTCTCAACAACAACAACGGAGGAGGAGGAAAAGAGAGAGATCTCTCTCAACAACAACAACGGAGGAGGAGGAAAAGAGAGAGATCTCTCTCAACAACAACAACGGAGGAGGAGGAAAAGAGAGAGATCTCTCTCAACAACAACAACGGAGGAGGAGGAAAAGAGAGAGATCTCTCTCAACAACAACAACGGAGGAGGAGGAAAAGAGAGAGATCTCTCTCAACAACAACAACGGAGGAGGAGGAAAAGAGAGAGATCTCTCTCAACAACAACAACGGAGGAGGAGGAAAAGAGAGAGATCTCTCTCAACAACAACAACGGAGGAGGAGGAAAAGAGAGAGATCTCTCTCAACAACAACAACGGAGGAGGAGGAAAAGAGAGAGATCTCTCTCAACAACAACAACGGAGGAGGAGGAAAAGAGAGAGATCTCTCTCAACAACAACAACGGAGGAGGAGGAAAAGAGAGAGATCTCTCTCAACAACAACAACGGAGGAGGAGGAAAAGAGAGAGATCTCTCTCAACAACAACAACGGAGGAGGAGGAAAAGAGAGAGATCTCTCTCAACAACAACAACGGAGGAGGAGGAAAAGAGAGAGATCTCTCTCAACAACAACAACGGAGGAGGAGGAAAAGAGAGAGATCTCTCTCAACAACAACAACGGAGGAGGAGGAAAAGAGAGAGATCTCTCTCAACAACAACAACGGAGGAGGAGGAAAAGAGAGAGATCTCTCTCAACAACAACAACGGAGGAGGAGGAAAAGAGAGAGATCTCTCTCAACAACAACAACGGAGGAGGAGGAAAAGAGAGAGATCTCTCTCAACAACAACAACGGAGGAGGAGGAAAAGAGAGAGATCTCTCTCAACAACAACAACGGAGGAGGAGGAAAAGAGAGAGATCTCTCTCAACAACAACAACGGAGGAGGAGGAAAAGAGAGAGATCTCTCTCAACAACAACAACGGAGGAGGAGGAAAAGAGAGAGATCTCTCTCAACAACAACAACGGAGGAGGAGGAAAAGAGAGAGATCTCTCTCAACAACAACAACGGAGGAGGAGGAAAAGAGAGAGTCTCTCTCAACAACAACAACGGAGGAGGAGGAAAAGAGAGAGATCTCTCTCAACAACAACAACGGAGGAGGAGGAAAAGAGAGAGATCTCTCTCAACAACAACAACGGAGGAGGAGGAAAAGAGAGAGATCTCTCTCAACAACAACAACGGAGGAGGAGGAAAAGAGAGAGATCTCTCTCAACAACAACAACGGAGGAGGAGGAAAAGAGAGAGATCTCTCTCAACAACAACAACGGAGGAGGAGGAAAAGAGAGAGATCTCTCTCAACAACAACAACGGAGGAGGAGGAAAAGAGAGAGATCTCTCTCAACAACAACAACGGAGGAGGAGGAAAAGAGAGAGATCTCTCTCAACAACAACAACGGAGGAGGAGGAAAAGAGAGAGATCTCTCTCAACAACAACAACGGAGGAGGAGGAAAAGAGAGAGATCTCTCTCAACAACAACAACGGAGGAGGAGGAAAAGAGAGAGATCTCTCTCAACAACAACAACGGAGGAGGAGGAAAAGAGAGAGATCTCTCTCAACAACAACAACGGAGGAGGAGGAAAAGAGAGAGATCTCTCTCAACAACAACAACGGAGGAGGAGGAAAAGAGAGAGATCTCTCTCAACAACAACAACGGAGGAGGAGGAAAAGAGAGAGATCTCTCTCAACAACAACAACGGAGGAGGAGGAAAAGAGAGAGATCTCTCTCAACAACAACAACGGAGGAGGAGGAAAAGAGAGAGATCTCTCTCAACAACAACAACGGAGGAGGAGGAAAAGAGAGAGATCTCTCTCAACAACAACAACGGAGGAGGAGGAAAAGAGAGAGATCTCTCTCAACAACAACAACGGAGGAGGAGGAAAAGAGAGAGATCTCTCTCAACAACAACAACGGAGGAGGAGGAAAAGAGAGAGATCTCTCTCAACAACAACAACGGAGGAGGAGGAAAAGAGAGAGATCTCTCTCAACAACAACAACGGAGGAGGAGGAAAAGAGAGAGATCTCTCTCAACAACAACAACGGAGGAGGAGGAAAAGAGAGAGATCTCTCTCAACAACAACAACGGAGGAGGAGGAAAAGAGAGAGATCTCTCTCAACAACAACAACGGAGGAGGAGGAAAAGAGAGAGATCTCTCTCAACAACAACAACGGAGGAGGAGGAAAAGAGAGAGATCTCTCTCAACAACAACAACGGAGGAGGAGGAAAAGAGAGAGATCTCTCTCAACAACAACAACGGAGGAGGAGGAAAAGAGAGAGATCTCTCTCAACAACAACAACGGAGGAGGAGGAAAAGAGAGAGATCTCTCTCAACAACAACAACGGAGGAGGAGGAGGAAAAGAGAGAGATCTCTCTCAACAACAACAACGGAGGAGGAGGAAAAGAGAGAGATCTCTCTCAACAACAACAACGGAGGAGGAGGAAAAGAGAGAGATCTCTCTCAACAACAACAACGGAGGAGGAGGAAAAGAGAGAGATCTCTCTCAACAACAACAACGGAGGAGGAGGAAAAGAGAGAGATCTCTCTCAACAACAACAACGGAGGAGGAGGAAAAGAGAGAGATCTCTCTCAACAACAACAACGGAGGAGGAGGAAAAGAGAGAGATCTCTCTCAACAACAACAACGGAGGAGGAGGAAAAGAGAGAGATCTCTCTCAACAACAACAACGGAGGAGGAGGAAAAGAGAGAGATCTCTCTCAACAACAACAACGGAGGAGGAGGAAAAGAGAGAGATCTCTCTCAACAACAACAACGGAGGAGGAGGAAAAGAGAGAGATCTCTCTCAACAACAACAACGGAGGAGGAGGAAAAGAGAGAGATCTCTCTCAACAACAACAACGGAGGAGGAGGAAAAGAGAGAGATCTCTCTCAACAACAACAACGGAGGAGGAGGAAAAGAGAGAGATCTCTCTCAACAACAACAACGGAGGAGGAGGAAAAGAGAGAGATCTCTCTCAACAACAACAACGGAGGAGGAGGAAAAGAGAGAGATCTCTCTCAACAACAACAACGGAGGAGGAGGAAAAGAGAGAGATCTCTCTCAACAACAACAACGGAGGAGGAGGAAAAGAGAGAGATCTCTCTCAACAACAACAACGGAGGAGGAGGAAAAGAGAGAGATCTCTCTCAACAACAACAACGGAGGAGGAGGAAAAGAGAGAGATCTCTCTCAACAACAACAACGGAGGAGGAGGAAAAGAGAGAGATCTCTCTCAACAACAACAACGGAGGAGGAGGAAAAGAGAGAGATCTCTCTCAACAACAACAACGGAGGAGGAGGAAAAGAGAGAGATCTCTCTCAACAACAACAACGGAGGAGGAGGAAAAGAGAGAGATCTCTCTCAACAACAACAACGGAGGAGGAGGAAAAGAGAGAGATCTCTCTCAACAACAACAACGGAGGAGGAGGAAAAGAGAGAGATCTCTCTCAACAACAACAACGGAGGAGGAGGAAAAGAGAGAGATCTCTCTCAACAACAACAACGGAGGAGGAGGAAAAGAGAGAGATCTCTCTCAACAACAACAACGGAGGAGGAGGAAAAGAGAGAGATCTCTCTCAACAACAACAACGGAGGAGGAGGAAAAGAGAGAGATCTCTCTCAACAACAACAACGGAGGAGGAGGAAAAGAGAGAGATCTCTCTCAACAACAACAACGGAGGAGGAGGAAAAGAGAGAGATCTCTCTCAACAACAACAACGGAGGAGGAGGAAAAGAGAGAGATCTCTCTCAACAACAACAACGGAGGAGGAGGAAAAGAGAGAGATCTCTCTCAACAACAACAACGGAGGAGGAGGAAAAGAGAGAGATCTCTCTCAACAACAACAACGGAGGAGGAGGAAAAGAGAGAGATCTCTCTCAACAACAACAACGGAGGAGGAGGAAAAGAGAGAGATCTCTCTCAACAACAACAACGGAGGAGGAGGAAAAGAGAGAGATCTCTCTCAACAACAACAACGGAGGAGGAGGAAAAGAGAGAGATCTCTCTCAACAACAACAACGGAGGAGGAGGAAAAGAGAGAGATCTCTCTCAACAACAACAACGGAGGAGGAGGAAAAGAGAGAGATCTCTCTCAACAACAACAACGGAGGAGGAGGAAAAGAGAGAGATCTCTCTCAACAACAACAACGGAGGAGGAGGAAAAGAGAGAGATCTCTCTCAACAACAACAACGGAGGAGGAGGAAAAGAGAGAGATCTCTCTCAACAACAACAACGGAGGAGGAGGAAAAGAGAGAGATCTCTCTCAACAACAACAACGGAGGAGGAGGAAAAGAGAGAGATCTCTCTCAACAACAACAACGGAGGAGGAGGAAAAGAGAGAGATCTCTCTCAACAACAACAACGGAGGAGGAGGAAAAGAGAGAGATCTCTCTCAACAACAACAACGGAGGAGGAGGAAAAGAGAGAGATCTCTCTCAACAACAACAACGGAGGAGGAGGAAAAGAGAGAGATCTCTCTCAACAACAACAACGGAGGAGGAGGAAAAGAGAGAGATCTCTCTCAACAACAACAACGGAGGAGGAGGAAAAGAGAGAGATCTCTCTCAACAACAACAACGGAGGAGGAGGAAAAGAGAGAGATCTCTCTCAACAACAACAACGGAGGAGGAGGAAAAGAGAGAGATCTCTCTCAACAACAACAACGGAGGAGGAGGAAAAGAGAGAGATCTCTCTCAACAACAACAACGGAGGAGGAGGAAAAGAGAGAGATCTCTCTCAACAACAACAACGGAGGAGGAGGAAAAGAGAGAGATCTCTCTCAACAACAACAACGGAGGAGGAGGAAAAGAGAGAGATCTCTCTCAACAACAACAACGGAGGAGGAGGAAAAGAGAGAGATCTCTCTCAACAACAACAACGGAGGAGGAGGAAAAGAGAGAGATCTCTCTCAACAACAACAACGGAGGAGGAGGAAAAGAGAGAGATCTCTCTCAACAACAACAACGGAGGAGGAGGAAAAGAGAGAGATCTCTCTCAACAACAACAACGGAGGAGGAGGAAAAGAGAGAGATCTCTCTCAACAACAACAACGGAGGAGGAGGAAAAGAGAGAGATCTCTCTCAACAACAACAACGGAGGAGGAGGAAAAGAGAGAGATCTCTCTCAACAACAACAACGGAGGAGGAGGAAAAGAGAGAGATCTCTCTCAACAACAACAACGGAGGAGGAGGAAAAGAGAGAGATCTCTCTCAACAACAACAACGGAGGAGGAGGAAAAGAGAGAGATCTCTCTCAACAACAACAACGGAGGAGGAGGAAAAGAGAGAGATCTCTCTCAACAACAACAACGGAGGAGGAGGAAAAGAGAGAGATCTCTCTCAACAACAACAACGGAGGAGGAGGAAAAGAGAGAGATCTCTCTCAACAACAACAACGGAGGAGGAGGAAAAGAGAGAGATCTCTCTCAACAACAACAACGGAGGAGGAGGAAAAGAGAGAGATCTCTCTCAACAACAACAACGGAGGAGGAGGAAAAGAGAGAGATCTCTCTCAACAACAACAACGGAGGAGGAGGAAAAGAGAGAGATCTCTCTCAACAACAACAACGGAGGAGGAGGAAAAGAGAGAGATCTCTCTCAACAACAACAACGGAGGAGGAGGAAAAGAGAGAGATCTCTCTCAACAACAACAACGGAGGAGGAGGAAAAGAGAGAGATCTCTCTCAACAACAACAACGGAGGAGGAGGAAAAGAGAGAGATCTCTCTCAACAACAACAACGGAGGAGGAGGAAAAGAGAGAGATCTCTCTCAACAACAACAACGGAGGAGGAGGAAAAGAGAGAGATCTCTCTCAACAACAACAACGGAGGAGGAGGAAAAGAGAGAGATCTCTCTCAACAACAACAACGGAGGAGGAGGAAAAGAGAGAGATCTCTCTCAACAACAACAACGGAGGAGGAGGAAAAGAGAGAGATCTCTCTCAACAACAACAACGGAGGAGGAGGAAAAGAGAGAGATCTCTCTCAACAACAACAACGGAGGAGGAGGAAAAGAGAGAGATCTCTCTCAACAACAACAACGGAGGAGGAGGAAAAGAGAGAGATCTCTCTCAACAACAACAACGGAGGAGGAGGAAAAGAGAGAGATCTCTCTCAACAACAACAACGGAGGAGGAGGAAAAGAGAGAGATCTCTCTCAACAACAACAACGGAGGAGGAGGAAAAGAGAGAGATCTCTCTCAACAACAACAACGGAGGAGGAGGAAAAGAGAGAGATCTCTCTCAACAACAACAACGGAGGAGGAGGAAAAGAGAGAGATCTCTCTCAACAACAACAACGGAGGAGGAGGAAAAGAGAGAGATCTCTCTCAACAACAACAACGGAGGAGGAGGAAAAGAGAGAGATCTCTCTCAACAACAACAACGGAGGAGGAGGAAAAGAGAGAGATCTCTCTCAACAACAACAACGGAGGAGGAGGAAAAGAGAGAGATCTCTCTCAACAACAACAACGGAGGAGGAGGAAAAGAGAGAGATCTCTCTCAACAACAACAACGGAGGAGGAGGAAAAGAGAGAGATCTCTCTCAACAACAACAACGGAGGAGGAGGAAAAGAGAGAGATCTCTCTCAACAACAACAACGGAGGAGGAGGAAAAGAGAGAGATCTCTCTCAACAACAACAACGGAGGAGGAGGAAAAGAGAGAGATCTCTCTCAACAACAACAACGGAGGAGGAGGAAAAGAGAGAGATCTCTCTCAACAACAACAACGGAGGAGGAGGAAAAGAGAGAGATCTCTCTCAACAACAACAACGGAGGAGGAGGAAAAGAGAGAGATCTCTCTCAACAACAACAACGGAGGAGGAGGAAAAGAGAGAGATCTCTCTCAACAACAACAACGGAGGAGGAGGAAAAGAGAGAGATCTCTCTCAACAACAACAACGGAGGAGGAGGAAAAGAGAGAGATCTCTCTCAACAACAACAACGGAGGAGGAGGAAAAGAGAGAGATCTCTCTCAACAACAACAACGGAGGAGGAGGAAAAGAGAGAGATCTCTCTCAACAACAACAACGGAGGAGGAGGAAAAGAGAGAGATCTCTCTCAACAACAACAACGGAGGAGGAGGAAAAGAGAGAGATCTCTCTCAACAACAACAACGGAGGAGGAGGAAAAGAGAGAGATCTCTCTCAACAACAACAACGGAGGAGGAGGAAAAGAGAGAGATCTCTCTCAACAACAACAACGGAGGAGGAGGAAAAGAGAGAGATCTCTCTCAACAACAACAACGGAGGAGGAGGAAAAGAGAGAGATCTCTCTCAACAACAACAACGGAGGAGGAGGAAAAGAGAGAGATCTCTCTCAACAACAACAACGGAGGAGGAGGAAAAGAGAGAGATCTCTCTCAACAACAACAACGGAGGAGGAGGAAAAGAGAGAGATCTCTCTCAACAACAACAACGGAGGAGGAGGAAAAGAGAGAGATCTCTCTCAACAACAACAACGGAGGAGGAGGAAAAGAGAGAGATCTCTCTCAACAACAACAACGGAGGAGGAGGAAAAGAGAGAGATCTCTCTCAACAACAACAACGGAGGAGGAGGAAAAGAGAGAGATCTCTCTCAACAACAACAACGGAGGAGGAGGAAAAGAGAGAGATCTCTCTCAACAACAACAACGGAGGAGGAGGAAAAGAGAGAGATCTCTCTCAACAACAACAACGGAGGAGGAGGAAAAGAGAGAGATCTCTCTCAACAACAACAACGGAGGAGGAGGAAAAGAGAGAGATCTCTCTCAACAACAACAACGGAGGAGGAGGAAAAGAGAGAGATCTCTCTCAACAACAACAACGGAGGAGGAGGAAAAGAGAGAGATCTCTCTCAACAGACAACAACGGAGGAGGAGGAAAAGAGAGAGATCTCTCTCAACAACAACAACGGAGGAGGAGGAAAAGAGAGAGATCTCTCTCAACAACAACAACGGAGGAGGAGGAAAAGAGAGAGATCTCTCTCAACAACAACAACGGAGGAGGAGGAAAAGAGAGAGA
>NW_026514213.1:2500-10423 GCF_027358585.1 Pangasianodon hypophthalmus
GATCACGCGACACCTGCGATCACGCTACGCCTGCACTCACGCTACGCCTGCGATCACGCTACGCCTGCGATCACGCTACACCTGCACTCACGCTACACCTGCGATCACGCTACACCTGCACTCACGCTCCAACTGCGATCACGCTACGCCTACGATCACGCTACACCTACGATCACGCTACACCTGCGATCACGCTACACCACCCTCCGCCCCGAGAGATCCCAGACAGAGCGCTCCTGATCCCTAAATCCCCAAATCCCGCTTTCTTCCCAGAGATAAACACGAGAGCAGTCTGTCATGTCTGTCTGTGCTGTTTTTCAAAGGAAAGTAGAGAAGAAGAAAGACAAAGATGTGGAGGAAGTTTTGGAGAGGTTTGGGAGACACGGGCAGTGAGGCAGTGAGAATCGTCTGTTCTGCAAAGAGCGAGCGGAAAATCTCAGTGTGAATTCGGCATTAGCGACTCTGCTCAGAAATTAAAGATTAGTTCCTGTAACACTTACATAGAGTAAAAACATGCAGTAAACACATCACATAAAGTGTGTGTGTGTGTACGTGTGTGTGTGTGTGTGTGTGTGTGTGTGTGTGTGTGTGAGAGAGAGAGGGAGAGAGAGAGTGAGTCACTGGGATTCCCATCTGGGTTGTGTGTTTGTGGGAATGTTTACCAAATGCCGAGGATCTGTAAGCACTCTCCAAGCTAATTCTTTTCCAAGGACATGGTGTGTGTGTGTGTGTGTGTGTGTGTGTGTGTGTGTGTCTGTCTCCTGGTTTCCTGACCCCATGACCTCAGAGTTGTTTTTATCTCGGGGTTTGAGCTCGTGCCTGCAGCAGGTCTGTGTTCAGAAAGCTGCAGTAAACACCGAGGGGGAAAAAAAGGTGGAATCCTGAGAAAGCTAAACAAAAGCAGGAGATGAAATTCACGTCTGTGAGTCTGTACGTTTATCTCACAGTCAGAGTAAACTGAAAGAGACGGATCTCTCTGCCAAACTCTCAAAGTCCCTTCGCTGTGTTTTCAGACCGGTTAGAAATTAACGTTAGTGACTTTCCACACACACACACACACACACACACACACACACACACACGTGGTTGGGATCACAGACTTTGAGGCGAATCGTGGAGTGAAAACAGAGCAATTATCTGAGATTAGGTTTAATCTGTGTGTAAATGTGATGAAATCAAGAGCAAGCACGAACACAAACGCTCACAGGCACAGAAATGTGGTTTTAACTCTGTAGGGAATTTTATTTACATGCACAGGAAAAGGGAAAAAGGGAATAATGAGCGGTGAAAGCGTTCTCCTGTGAGTTTCTGGAGCAGCACGTTCCAGGTTGGAGCGCCGGTATTCCCGGTGGGAATGAGTAAATGTGCTCATCGTTTCCTTTAACACTTTCCCGGTCGGAGTTTTGGGATTTTGCGCTTATCGACGTGCTGGATTTGCGCTCGGTACGTTCTTCTCTCGGAGATCGTGCGTCACAAGCTCCTCCCCTCAGTCTCGTCCAGAGAGTGCGAAGGAGTGTGAGGTCATCACGTGAACCTCCTCGTCACGCGGTTATTGTTTCTGGTCCGAGTCATCCACGGCAGGGTCGAGACGTCCATAATAAGAGGACGTCCTCTGAAGGTCAGCTCCTCCCACTCCACCACTTCATGCTCGCTCGGGGAACGGGAATTGTAACGCGTGTACACGACAGGATGTTCCTCACTTCCTGTGAGAGCGCCGGGTCTCTGAGGCGTCCAGGGAAGATGAGGCTGATGATTACGTTCTCCTCGGCTTCACGTCTTCATGCTTCACGTGTCTGTTGCGTGTTATTTGATAACGTGTTTGCAGGTTACTTTCGCTTTGTGTTATTAATACACTCTGCTCCTGAATCCGCCGCTCTGACGCTGCAAACCGCGCTGAGAACCCAGAGTTAGGATCAGAGCCGAGAGCACGCTGGATTCCAGTGGAACATTAAGCAGCAGTTCCAGCTCCTCGTCACTCCACACGTCATTCCATCTGCGTGGAGTTTTAATGTCTGTTGCTGTTTTTCTGCATTTTGTCTCTCTATCACTCAGTACACAGCTTTTAACTTTCCTCTAGATGCGTTTGACGTAACAGTTTAACGTACTGTCGCCCCCTGCTGGTCTGCCGTCATCAACTTCCAAATCGTTTGTGTGGTTTTTTGACGTTAACCCTGTTCATGTGGGCGGATTTTCTCAAAGTTCGTTTTCAAACATATACACATATACAAACTCTTAGACACCATACAGAGTTTTATTTTCTTACTTCTACATTATGGAGTCAATACAAAAATGTTTTAGATTCCAAACATTAGTTTTCCAGCACAAAATGAAACGTTCCAGAAAAATGTTTGTATGTCAGTAAAGAAAGCAGCAGATTCCATAAGAGACACTTTTCAGATAAAAACAGAATGAAGGCTGCTGGGTTTCGCTGCAGAAATAAGAAGCGAGTCGACAGTCAAAGTCTCCAGAAGAACTGTGGCTGCTTCTGCAAGATGCTCAGTAACACTTACAGCTCATTTCCTTATAAAACTGCACACACTGCACCTCAGATACTGCTTTATTTATTTAAAGTGAAGGATCGTCACATTAAATACTGACTTTGTTTCATTTATTACTGTTTACTGCTCTTTATAGGCTTTTTAATGTAGAAACATTATTAATAATTTCATTATTTTTGAAGGCGTCTTTACTCTACAGCATTTCTTTGCATGTGTGTGAGACTTTTGCACAGAACTGTATATGTGAAGTTTATTTCATGTTTCTTGTTTTGTGGGTTTTTTTTATAAAAGAATTGGGAAATGTTCTTTTTTCCTGACAGGAGAGAGAGTTAAACATCTGTAAACATCAGGTTCACATCCTGCAGCTTTGTTTGCAGAGATAAAGACGAGTTTATCCGTCTGAAACGTGTGTGTGTTCCTCAGGAATGTGTGTGTGTGTGTGTGTGTGTGTGTGTGTGTGTGTGAGAAACTGCACCTCTAATCCTTTTACAGACGCCTGAATAAACGCCCGTCTCTTCCCTCTGTTCTCTTTCACACTGTCCTGTTTAATGCACAGCAGGACGGGTGAAGATGATGATTTGTTTGTTAGGACGTCATCCAGGATCGTTCTGTTTAGAAAATAAATGAAGACCTGCACATGACCCTGATTACTGTCTGTTACTGACTGCAGTCTTTTTCCTCTTCACATCACTTCTTACTTTCGAGAAATATGAATTTATTATTTTCTAAAGTTTCCCAGAAAACAGCGTCTCCTTTTATTGTGCTATTTTTCCCAAGAAAATCTCTTGGAATGATGTTCTGAAGCTGTTCTCTGCTCACAAAGAGCAGTTTATCCCTTTAAATCTATAGCTGTGAGGTGATTAGACTGTGATTAGACATCCTGACTACATCCGATCACTTAACTTTTCATTAACACTTTCATCGTGTGTGTGTGTGTGTGTGTGTGAGAGATGAAGCAGAGTTACTGTTACCAACCTGAAGTTGATTAATTTCCTATAACTGCACTCCTCTACCAGAACTCCTTCCATAAATGTGAAATAAACTTCTCCTTACAGAAACATCACCATATCGACGTATTTAATCCGCTGTACACGTCCCTGTGAATGAGCTGTTGCTATGGAAACGATAACGTATCGGAACGAGCGCATTAATATAAACCTGCGCTACTGTCAGAGCTGCTGTTATAGAGAATTAATCAACACCTTCTGACCAATCAGAGTGCAGGATTCAGTGTGGATAAAGATAAGGTAATGTAGCAGTAAAGTATTTTTACATAAGAGCGTGAAGGAAGAGCGTTTTGCTCAGAGATGATTGTGAAAGCGGGTTTTATATCAGATGTGCAGCCACATGACCGGCGAAGAGGAGCGTTATTATTATTCAGCAGTTTTATTTTTACACGACTGATTTATCAGAACCATGACTGTACTGCTGTCTTCTCTTTTTTTTGCTAGTGGTTTACCACTTCCCCCCTTCTCTCTCTCTCTCTCTCTCTCTCTTTATTTCTTTCTCCTTCTCTCTCTCTCTCTCTCTCTCTCCCCTTCCCTCTAACCATGTAAACCACCACATCACCATGGCAACCAGGGACATTTGGTGGACAACCACTACAGACCTGAAAGTACTTACGCAGTCCTTCCCGTCTCTCTCTTTCTCTCCCGCCCTCTCTCTCTCTCTCTCTCTCTCTCTCTCTCTCTCTCTCTCTCTGAGTCCTGTCTGCAGTTCGGTTCATCGTGTATGTGCTTGACCTCCACACTGTTGTAAGAGGAAAAAGCTCGAGCATGTTATCAGATGAACGTCGCTGCTGGTAGCTGATTGACTCTCGGACCTGCTGAAGGCAGACTGACTTTTACTTGTGTCATGTTTGTGTCATGATGACCTTTGACCTTGAGTCTGTTTGCTCTGGTGTCTCTACAGCTCAGAATGTGACAGTGGAGGAGATCCTGAATGCCTACAGACAAGCCTGCCAGAAACTCAACTGTAAACCAGTCCCGAAAGTGCTCAAGCAGATTCAGGTAACGTACACACACACACACACTTCACAGAACTGATCTGTTTACACACACACACACACACACCCACACACACACACACCAGTGAAGTATTTTTTTGATACAACTCTGGTACGGATCTCAAGATATGACCCCTGAGGTACGGCCCTGAGATACGGCCCCTGAGATACGGCCCCTGAGGTACGTCCCTGAGGTACGGCCCTGAGGTACGGCCCCTGAGGTACGGCCCTGAGATACGGCCCCTGAGATACGCCCCTGAGATACGCCCCTGAGATACGGCCCCTGAGGTACGTCCCTGAGGTACGGCCCCTGAGATACGGCCCCTGAGGTACGTCCCTGAGATACGGCCCCTGAGGTACGTCCCTGAGGTACGTCCCCTGAGATACGGCCCCTGAGATACGGCCCCTGAGATACGCCCCTGAGGTACGGCCCCTGAGATACGTCCCTGAGATACGGCCCCTGAGATACGCCCCTGAGATACGGCCCCTGAGGTACGGCCCTGAGATACGGCCCCTGAGATACGCCCCTGAGGTACGCCCCTGAGATACGGCCCCTGAGGTACGGCCCCTGAGATACGGCCCCTGAGATACGGCCCCTGAGATACGGCCCTGAGATACGGCCCCTGAGGTACGGCCCCTGAGATATGATACAGCCTGAAGGTTTGACTCACAGATACAGTCTTGTGATACGACTCATAAATACGGCCTCGAGATACGACTCACAGATATAGTCTTGTGAGATGAGTATGGCCTTGAGATAGGGATACGACCTTGAGATTCGACTCGCATGTGGACTCGATGTGGCCCTGACATGCGGCCCTCAGTAAAGCCAGCGTGCAGTGTCGGTGAAGCTGGCCACGCTCGGTGTAAGGAAGAAGCTTTGATTATTCTGTGAAGCTTGTGTTTGACCAATCAGTGATGTAGAGTAAGTTCCCTCAGTAGTTCCTGATCTGTAGAGAAGGACTGACTCTGGACTAGAACTACAGCCCAGGATTAAATTCAGCCCTGGTTCCTCTGGAAACACATCTAAAGTTTCTTCTGTGGAAACGGTACTATGGCGCTCTTTCTGTAAGAGCCCCACACACACCGTAGTGACGCATCCTGCATGTGCTGGAAGTTTGCTGGAGGTCCATGTGTCCGTTACAGCTGCTGTTCGGTCACACGCTGCTCAGGGGAGGGGTTTAGTGTGACTTCAGCATTGGCCCATTCATTATACTGGCTCCTAGGGAGGAGAGTGTGTGTGAGAGAGAGAGAGAGAGAGAGAGAGAGACACAGAGAGAGAGAGAGAGAGAGAGAGAGAGACACAGAGAGAGAGAGATAGAGAGAGAGAGAGAGAGAGAGAGAGAGAGAAATAGAGAGAGACAGAGAGAGAGAAATAGAGAGAGAGAGAGAGAGAGAGAAATAGAGAGAGAGAGACAGAGACGGACAGAGAGAGAGAGACAGAGACAGAGAGAGAGAGACAGAGACGGAGAGAGAGATACAGAGAGAGAGACAGAGAGATAGAGAGATAGAGAGAGAGAGATAGAGAGAGAGAGAGAGACCGAGAGAGACAGAGACGGAGAGAGAGAGAGAGACAGAGAGAGAGAGAGAGAGACAGGGAGAGAGACAGAGAGAGATACAGAAACAGAGAGAGAGAGAGAGAGACACAGAGAGACAGGGAGAGAGACAGAGAGAGATACAGAAACAGAGAGAGAGAGAGAGAGACACAGAGAGAGAGAGAGAGAGACACACACAGAGAGAGAGAGAGAGAGAGACACACAGAGAGAGAGAGAGACACAGAGAGAGAGAGAGAGAGAGAGAGATGGCAGTGTTGATCACATTCAGTTGTGGAAAGAAACATCAGTCTGTTAAAGCTCCCCAGTGGCTCGTGGTAAATTTCCACTGGGATCCTGAGGGTAAAAAATAGCGAGCCATTAGAGCCTGCGCGCGTGTGTGCGCGCGCGTGTGTGTGTGTGTGTGTGTATGTGTGTGTTTTCCACGCTTGTTTACTTTTGTGGGGGTTTTTTTCCTCGCAACATCTTAATCACTTAGTCACCAGTGGAAAAATGACTTCATGAAGGCAGCTCAGATGGAAGTTTGCGGGAGAGAGAGTATACACACACACACACACACACACACACACACACACACACACACCCACACCCACACACACGAACGTTTGTCTGAATGCTCTCTTTATTCCTCCTCCCCAGGTCTGTGCTTGTACCTAATCACACACTTAACCCCTCTGAGTTTGGTCTGTTTTCAGACGCGGGTGTGGTCGAGGAAAGCAGCTTCTGCTCCACCTGCACACTGATTTGAGGTTTTCTTTAACTGAAGGTGTGAGAGCGATACACTCAACTAATGGGAAACGTTCTAATACGTTATCGTTTCTATAGTAACAGCTCATTCACAGGGACGTATACAGCGGACGCTCCACTGATAATAAACCGATTAAAAAGTTGTCGATATGGTGAAGATTTCTGAGAGGAGAAATGTGAATTTTATAGCATTTATGGAAGGAGTCTCCAGTGTCAGCGCTTTGTAACAGTCAGAGGTAAAGCTGTAACTTTCAGTTTTCCGACGTCTTCAGGACAGAGGAGTTTACGCTTCTTTGCGGTTTCTCAGTAACATGCGGAACAAGCTGCGTTTTATTGTCTTATTAACTTGAAGAGAGAGAATAAAGAGAGGCTGGTGAGGGAACGAGTGTTTATAGCTGCTATAACGTAAGCGACAACAGGAACAACAGCAACAACAGAAAGCTCCGCCCCCAGTAGTTCCTGGTGTGATTCTGGAGCAGGAACTGTACGGTTCCCGTGTGTAGTTCACAGACCTCCTGCTAACGGTCCCGCTGTAGATGTATGGAGGTTATCAGCCTCAGATGAATTTAGCAGTTGTGTGTTGTATGTCTTGGCGTCAGTAACATCAAGGCGCTCGTCCTGAGGAGAGTCACAGCCCTCCGTCACATAACACACACACACACACACACACACACACACACACACACACACACAGATGGTGAGTGAGGCACTGCAGCTACATGTACTCAATACCTGCACACACTTGCATTGCTGTTAACGTCATCACACTGAATGTTCATTCCTGAATATTCCTGTGTGTTCCTAATGTTCCTGTGTGTGTGTGTGTGTGTGTGTGTGTGTGTGTGTGTGTGTGTGAGTGTGTGTGAGTGTGTGTGAGTGTGTGTGAGTGTGTGTGTAATGTAAATGGTTAATTGAAAGTCGTCTGTTACAGTGCAGGCGGTGTGTGAGGAGTGTAAAAGCTGGTTGTGTAACTGACCTCAGGTCAGCAGTAACAGTGCTGCAGAGTTCAGTCTTGTGGAATGTCAGAGTCAGACACTGCTGATGGATCAGTGCTGAATGTCAGACACACACTCTGAATGCGCACACACACACACACACACACACACACAATCTCAATGCG
>NW_026514214.1:0-5768 GCF_027358585.1 Pangasianodon hypophthalmus
AAGCCTTTTGTTCATTGCCTGTTTTGTCTCATTGTTTTGATCTCAGCTTTGTTCAATCTTCCTAGTTCTTTCATGCCTAGAGTATGTCCAAGCGTTTTGTGGCTTGCCCACAGAGTGGCTTCTTCTTGATAAATGACAGATATCCACTGAAGTGTCATAGTGCTCATAGTACTTCTCATCGCAAAGTAAAAACAAGGTAACCCAACTCATTTCGCTTCTCACTGGAAAGGCACTAGTGGGGAAACTGCTGTTTGTCTGAATAAGAGTGACATCATACAATATTATGATGGGTTTCACAATATGTTCAATCAACTTTCTCTGGCAAAGGAGCAGGGGAACATCTCCTGACCCTCAAACAGGTGAATGTCAAGGCTCTGGGATGACATGAACTGTAAATTATTATTATTGGTGGGACTATAGGCTACGAGGCATTCAATGTTCAGTTTTCATGCAAAGCCAAAGTCCCCCGGCAGGCAAACTCATCCATCTACCAGTCTTTTAATGTCTATGGTCTCACCTTGCGATAGATTTCATAACTTACTTGTCCTCCTCCTGAGACCTGAAACCATCATTGTGTGTGGTGAAGTGGTCATCGTCTGCTTCTCTAAATCCCTCAGGCTCATCCCTCCCCCGACCTTGCCCACTGCCTTTGAAACGTAAGAACTACTATTCCAGCATACCAGAAAATTTGGATCAGACATGTCAGTACTGTTTGTCTCCTAGTTTTCATCATTCCTCAAGCCTGTTATTCTTGGTCCACTGGACAAAGCATCTCCCAAAGGCACCACCTCTAGACATCAAGGGGTCATGTCCATACTCTGTAAGGGCCATTCCCGACTTTCATTGCCACAGAGGACTCCTTCAATACCTCACTGTTTGGGAGGGCTACCCTAAGGAATGCTGCTGGGTCCCTGCACTCGTCAGAGAGTTATGTACAGAGCACCCTGATTGCCCATGACCCAGAGGCTGTCCAAAAGTATAAACACTCCCATAATAACTTATTATTACCAGACTCACTTATACTTTGCAAAGTCCTGTTTCTGCATTGCACCTGTTCTCCCATTTGCTCTGCGCAGTTCAGGACTGCTTGCTGATCACCTGACCCATTGCCTGTTTATCCCTTTGAGTATTGCCTAGCCCTTCTGGTTTGTTTACTTGAGTGGTTTTTAAGAAAAAATGAAGCCTGCACTTGTATCCATCTGTCTGCTTTTATGGTACTATTTGTTCTGAGTTCTGAATTTTAAATTCTCAATTAATTTGCATATTAATGTGTTAGGTCATACTGGTCATTGTGGCCTTAATTTTAATCATTAATAGTATGAGCATTGGTTAATGCAGATGTTGATTATTTTGCTTTTTTGTGGTATTATAAAAGAAATCAATTAATACAAGTGTTAGATACTTTGTTAATGCTACTTATAGGTATTTATCCTGAATGAAGTACATAGAGTGTGATGAGGATAAAGCAGGGAAAAAACTGGATTGCTAAGATGACACTGAGCCTGTATTTGAGTTTATTTTGTCGTGTCAGAGTGGAGCAAGGTCAGGCTCATTTATGTTAGTGACTACTGTCATCTGCCTCCAGGGCACCTGGGCTTTTTGGCACATGCATTGGCCCACCTGCAGTGGAATACATAACCTCTAGCTATTGGTGTGCTGAATGCCATTGCTCTCGCTCCCCCACTGCTCTTCTCTGTTGTTGATCTTGTGCACAAAATGTAGACCATCATGGAAGAGGAAAAAAATCTCCACCTGAGTTTAGCAATGTGTTTGGGAGTGGTAACAAGGCTCTGGGAAGTGCACACGCCCAGAATAGTTAGAGTATGCCCGTTTCTTGCCCTAGGGTGGCACTAGCGCCAACAGAGCCACAGTTCTCTTTAAACGACAGTACTGTGGAAGATTTATCAAAGCTGAGGGTAGCTTCATTAAATCTGAATTCCTATCCACTGAAGTCATATATATTATGTAAGACTTTTATCTGTCTACTTGCCTCATTTACTGTCAGCTTTAATAAAAGATGCTTTCTAATAGGCTGCAGTTTTTAAAAGGGTTTTCCTAAATCGTTCAGACTGTAATCCGTGAAAAAAGGTCTCACTTTCACAATATTTTGTCATGTAAAACAAATATATTACCTATTACAAACTTGAATTGAATGCTTAGTAGAGCATGAGACTCTTAATCTCAGGATCGTGGGTTTGAGCCCCATGCTGGGCACCAAACCCAGCCACTGGGATGGCAAAAGCTAGTACACTCTCAGTGCCAGTCCCAAGCCTGCATAAAATGGGAGGGTTGCATCAGGAAGGGCATCCGGAGTAAAACCTGTGCCAACTCAAATATGCGGATCATAAGCTGGATTTCCATAATGGAGACTGGTGATCGGCTGTGGTGACCCCTAACGGGAGCAGCCGAAAGAAGAAGAAGACTGAAATGTATGTTCTCTGCAGAAATTGAATTTCATTACATTTCCACAAATGAATATGACATTTCAGTACCTTGCATAACATTCATTTCAGGTCAGTATGTTAGTTATCAGCCTTTACAGAAATGAAGGCAACAGGGCAGGAATGGAGAATGGACATTGTTCCTTTCCTTTCAAATAATCAGAAACGGCTTCACAGTCATGGTCAAAGGCTTCACGCAGCCATTCATTAGTGTGACCTTGACTTTTGTGTAGATGGAGATAAAATGAATAGGTCCTACAAAATGTAAGGATTCCCTGCATGATCTCATACAAGAATAAACTTCTGTTCTGTAATTGCCATGACAAATTGTTAAGATGTACAACTTTTTAGATATAGAGGTAAGACCAGGAAATTTTTTCTTCTTTCTTTTTTCTCTCCTTTTATCTTCCATAGCAGCTTCTTACTAAAGCACAGATCTGCACTGCAGTGTCAGGTATATTCTAGAGAGCTTTGAACAATGTAATCACAGATCTTTTTCATGACAGCCGCCCTAATTACATTTGAAATAATTACATCACATAAAAGATTATGGAAGCCATAGCTAAACTGTGTAATTGTCATGGTAATGGAACAATGGAATCTTTACAGTTCTCTTATCAATAGCCTTTAAAATTCTTAAAGTAGTCATTAAAAAAGTAAAGTACTAGTTATGTTTTGTTATTTTGGGCTTTGCGTGTGTGTGTGTGTGTGTGTGTGTGTGTGAGAGAGAGAGAGAGAGAGAGAGAGAGAGAGTGAAGTCGTTGATCAATAGACCAGGGAAGTTGACTGGCAGTGGATTTCCTAGAGGTTGATGAGATATAGAGCTGCACAGCATGGTCAAAATTCACTGTTCCGTTGCTACATATTGCATCACTATCCCTTACAATAAGTAAATAAAAAGAGATGACATGGATAAACATTTGTTTTGACCTAATTATTTATGGTTGAATGTCTTTATTCATCATGAGAGCTGGCGATGAGATAATTACTAACCAATTATATATTAGGGAGTTCTAAACTGCTTACACACACACACACACACACACACACACATGCACAGACACACTAGGGGTTGCATTACTACTAATTTTTGCTAGTTGACCAATACTGTTTTAAAAGTAGTCGACTAGTCATCTTTTCTATAGTTAAAGCAGCAAATGTGTCACAATGTCACTATTTTTTAGTTTTCTATTTGTGCAACAAAGAACATGTCAAACTGCTTTTTTGGCTACACTGTTAACAAGGAAAGTAAAATAATTAACAGTAAATAACAATAAATGTGTTAAATCATAAATCTGTGTATCATATTACACTATTTAAGGAAGTACCTATTATTAAAGTGCACTCATGGATAAGCTGGCAGCTGAGCTGAAACTGCTGATTCTGAAACTGAGAGCGCACAGAATGGAAGCTCCTTATAGCGTAATGATTGATGGAGGATGCAGTGTCTACAGCACCATCTAGTGATGTGCAAACACGGAAACCCATGGCTCCAAAAGCGGCTCCTGGTTGACAGCACTTCACAGAGGTGACTAGTGACAAAACTTTGTGTGGGTTTGCACTGATTAATACAACTAATACATCTAATCACTGCAAACCCACACAAACTTTTGTTTGCACTCTCAACTAATTAGTCCGACTATAAAGGGACTTCCGTTCCTACGTCTTGACTCTTGTTGACTTATTTTTGCTCTCAGCTCATTCTTTTGCACTTTGTTTCAGATGCCTATTAGAAAATGCACATTCAAATGTATTTAAAATTCCATTTCCCCTTCGAGTGCACATAATTTGAAACATAACTCCAGTTCAATGGCAATACAAGTATTTACATTAGCATTTTTGTGCAACGCAAAGCACAAAAGCTGCCAAAACTCAGATACAAATGCAAAGTTGATTTGATATTTCATTTTCAATGTCTTCACTGGTATTATTCTGCCATTTTGAGAAAGTAATTGCAATCACTCCATTCGCTATAGTTTGCACTTTCTCTTCCTCACTCTCCACCTCAGGGCAAATTTAAACAACTATGCAATCCCATTTGCATTTCCACTGCCAACAATATAGCCTTGTCTATCAAACACTGTAGGTGGGGCAGCACATTTCAGTGGAAACGAAGTTTGACTAAAAGGTGAGTAGGGCTGACGGTATCACTTTTTTCCAGCATTGCCAGGTCTGTGGGTTTTTTGTTTGCTTGTTTGTTTGTTTTTTCCATCAGAAATATGCTGTAGTGAGTAGATTTTTTTAGTTGAAAGTTTGGGCATTCATATCAACCTTTAGTAAACAAAACATATAATATGAAGTGTTTTTTCCTTTAGTATGTTTGTATTCTGTTATCGATGCATGCAGGCTGTGGTTATGATTAAAACTCAATGGGCAGGTGAAGTATGTATATAGAATGGAAACTAGCAGCAGCTACTATTAGCTATTTGCATTGTTCAAAATTGTTTCAATAATACAGCTGAGTTATCATAGGAATCGGGAACAAATTTGTAGACTGAATTTCATTAGTTCATTAGAAAATCACGCAATTCTCTTTGGTCTTCCTGTCAAGGGGCAAGTGAGGTCACACAGAGAAATCTACTCCCTGCAAGGCAAAGACAAAGACCCCCTTTGTCCATGTGCTATGTGAGGGGAAGTTAAGGCCTGTGTCTGTGGTATACCGCAGAAGGATGAAACAACTCAATATATATAGTCTCAACAAATTTTGATCTATGCAGAGTTTCACATGTTCTCCCTATGTCCACATGGGTTTTCTCCAGGTCCTCTAGTTTCTTCTCAATTCCCAAAACCATGCTGGTAATTTGATTGGCTATGTGTGTGCATGGTGCCCTCCGATGGACTGGCATCCCCTCCAGGGTGTATTCCTGCCTCACACCCAGTGTTCCTAGGATAGGCTCTGGATTCACCGTGACCATGACCTGGATAAAGCACTTGCTGAAGCTGGATAAATTTAAAAAGTGTGCCTTTCAAGGAACTGTAGTTCATCCTTATCAGTAATTCCATACGTGGTAGTTATTTGATACTTTCCAACCATTTTCCCAGTGAATATTACATTGTAATATTTACAAGCTGGAGAAAATCATAATTGACTATACACTAACATTATGGCAGACCCACGCAATCTCCACATGCCATATCAGCAATGCCGTGAAAGAGATAATTACTGCTTTCTTGATTACGTATAGATAATTGGCATTTGCATTTAACCTTTAAAGTTATGTGCATAATTTTAAAATAGCACTAACAAAAATCATTATTCCCCACACAACCAGACAACCTCACATCAAGCACTAAAATTAAGTGGGATAGCCATAGGGAAAATGCCTT
>NW_026514215.1:0-4171 GCF_027358585.1 Pangasianodon hypophthalmus
ACGCCGTCTTCAGCAGGTCGGTGGAGAAACGCTCCTTCAGCCGGGCACTGAACGCCTCCACCTCAGCGTGATAGTCCCAGTTAGGCTGCTGGGAGCTGGAGAGAGAGAGAGAGACAGAGAGAGAGAGAGAGAGAGAGAGAGAGAGAGAGAGAGAGAGGACGAGAGTGAGAGAAAACTTTAAAAATACACAATAAACTCACAATATACCACAAATAAAGAGAAAGAGAGGAAGAGAGAAAGAGAAGGAGAGAGAAAGTGAGAAAGAGAGTGAGAGACAGATAGGTAGACAGATAGAGAGAGAAACAGACAGATACATAGAGATAGACAGATAGAAATAAACAAACAGATAGAGAGATATACAGATAGATAGCTAGAGATAAGAGATAGACAGATAGCAAGAGAAATATAGAGGAAGAGAGAGAGAAAACTTTAAAAATGCACAATAAACTTGCAATATACCACAAATAAAGAGAAAGAGAGGAAGAGAGAAAGTGAAGGAGAGAGAGAGAGAGACAGAGAGTGAGAAAGATGTAGACAGATAGAGACACAGACAGATAGAAATAGATAGACAGACAGATGGAAATAGAGAGATAGACAGATAGGTAGATAGATAGATAGATAGACAGACAGATGGAGGACTTTATTGGTCTCTAAGGGGGAATCTTGTGTCTCAAACAGAGAACTAAGACTTAACAGTTCACAAGACTTTAAAGACGCACAATAAACTCACACTATACCACAAAATAAGCTGCTTAAAATAAAGACTAAGTAAATTAATTTATTGACTTAAGATAGAAGATTAAATATGTTTATTAAAATGGACACAACAAATTAAAACAACAAATGAGAAAAGCTGTATAAATGGCCTTGAATTCATCCTTTAACTCGGTGCCGAGTCCTAAATGGCTGCAGGCCAGAGGTGTAGTGCACTAGCTAGGGCGCACTAGCCCCTTCCCTCGTGCCCTAGACAGTGCGGCTGTGAAGGCGCGGTGATGTGATTGGGACTGAGCCCGGGACTGTGCACTGACCGCGGGGTTGGAGCTGGAGCTCCTTCCAGCCTCCTCTTCCTCTCCATGAGCAGCGTGTAGGCCTTCATCCACCGCTTCTTCCCTCTGCTCTGTGTGAGCAGCACACTCCTGCAAACATGCTGATAATGAAGCCCAATCGTCAACACACCGCCACTCAACAGCGTCCTACACGCCGCCATGACACTCCTGCAGCTTGACGCTGACAAGACGACACTTCCGCCGGAAGTCAGCCTCAAGCGTTTTTAAAAATCGGCTTTATTATTATTTTTTATTTTTTATTAATATTATTAAAGCCTGTAGGACTAAATTTAGCAAGAAAGCCTTTTATTCTTAATTGACATAAACAAAATTATTAGTTATTTTATTATCCAGCAGTAAGCGCGTAAACTGCTCGCTCATTGGACAGTCAGGAAGTCGTGCACGCGCGAACTAGCCAATAGCAGTGCAGGGGCGGGATTTGTCGGAATACTACTACTACTACTACATAATAATAATAATAATAATAATAATAATAATAATAATAAACTGACGCCTTTATTTGCTTATATTTTGTATTTTTATGTAATATTTCATTTAAATAAAAAAAAAATAAAGATGAAAGTTTAATGATGTATTTAAAAAAACACTTCATTTTGCAGTAATTGTTTAATGAACAAGAAATTAAAATGTGCCGCACAGAACAAAGTGTTTTTAATTTTTAGAAAATTCCACAAAATAAAAATGAAATGTGACGTTTATTAAATAAATAAATCGCTCAGATGATGCAGTGGAGATTTCATTACAGCGACGCCACGCGTTACGACCAGAAAGAAAAAGAAACAAGGGCATTTTACATTTGTAAAGATTTATTAAAAAAAAAAAAAACAGATCCCTGCTGAAAACAAGAATAGAAACCCTCACTGAAATGCTAATGGTTTCTACTACAAATACCATTACAGACCATCAGCTAACCATTAAAACCATTACTGGTCCTTAATGGTATCCACTAGACACAACATGCCACCAGAAGGCAACAGATTACCAGCAGAGACCCACAGGGACCATTACAGCTTCCATTAAAACCATTACAATCCCCATTATAACCATTAAAACCATTACAATCCCCATTATAACCATTAAAACCATTACAATCCCCATTATAACCATTAAAACCATTACAATCCCCATTATAACCATTAAAACCAACACAATCCCCATTATAACCATTAAAACCATTACAATCCCCATTATAACCATTAAAACCAACACAATCCCCATTATAACCATTAAAACCATTACAATCCCCATTATAACCATTAAAACCATTACAATCCCCATTATAACCATTAAAACCAACACAATCCCCATTATAACCATTAAAACCATTACAATCCCCATTATAACCATTAAAACCAACACAATCCCCATTATAACCATTAAAACCATTACAATCCCCATTATAACCATTAAAACCAACACAATCCCCATTATAACCATTAAAACCATTACAATCCCCATTATAACCATTAAAACCATTACAATCCCCATTATAACCATTAAAACCATTACAGTTCCCATTATAACCATTAAATCCAGTATGAGGGTTTCTGTGGTTTTTCAGCAGGGAGCACTCGTGCTGCGTGGAGAGGAAGCATGATTAATGCCTGTATTTCCACGAGGCGACTTTATGATTTATTTCTCAAAAAACGTGACGTGAACGTGACTCAGAGACGTCACATCAACAAGTAAAACCTCCTTTTTTTTTTTTTTTTTTTTTTATAAAATCACTGACTTACTGTAAGAAAAAAATCAAGCCTGGATGCGAGTCGCTGATCAGACATTGGTGAAATCGTTAACTAGTTATCATCGTTATCATAAACATGTATTAAACTTCCAGAACCTTCAACTACACTCTTTTTTTTTTAAAAAATAAGCCTCCTCTGTTTTGAGGAGTTGAAAATCTCCTGTTTTATAGAATATAAAGAGGGTAAAACATTAGATAATTTTTAAAAAAAGACAGTAAATATGGAGGTACCATTGCTCTTTATTCTGTAGTTACATCATAGTGCATACGGACAAGAGAGAGAGAGAGAGAGAGAGAGAGAGAGAAAGAGAGAGAAAGAGAGAGAAAGAGAGAGAGAAAGAGAAGTTATAATACATAATTATGGTCATCCCATTCCAAACATGGTCTCAAAATTCCAAACACGATCATCACATCCATCACAGGAAAGACGGAACAGGACGTTACAGAACATTTCAAGACGTCGCAACAGCTTCACAAAAATCATCACGACATTCCTTAAATACTATCAGTCCGACTAGTCGCAAGATATTTAGACGAGTGTGTCCCGTTTTCTTGGGTCCATATTTACCAGATGCATCATTTCAGACAGAATCGGGTCGTCTTTATCCGTGGAGTTGTGCTTGTGGGAATACAGACAGGAATATCACGGTCCGAGAACAGGCTGAATACAAACACAGCGCTGAATCTTGTCTAAGAGTGAAGCAAAAGCATGAGAATATATTATATTATATTATGTTATTATACACCTGGATCATGCATGGTCTTTAAGAACAATGATGTCAATGTTTACAAAACGAATCACAGGTGTACAGGAAGAGGACAGGTGTGTTTCAGCTGATGGAGTCTCCCTGTGCAGGCAGTGAGGAGAGGCTCGCGAGCTTTGGGACCCGAGTGCATAAATCAGGGCTGACGTTCGACACTTGAAGCGAGGAGGCGGAGCTTAGGCGAAACAGGGTCGCTGCTGATTCAGCGCCGGAGCCACACCCAGCTGTTGATGAGCCAGAACGCCACGGTGATGGAGTACATGATCATCTCGCGCTTGGCTCGCTCTTTGTTCTCTTCCTCTAAGAGCTGCAGCCGCCGGTTCAGCTTAATGATCTGCGCAGACAAGTGGGAAAAAAAAAAAAAAAATTATATATATATATATATATATATATATATATATATATATATATATATATATATATATATATGGCACAACAGCAATGCAAAAAAAACAAACAGTATAAAAAAAAAAATAAATAAATAAATAAAGCAATTCACATTTAAAACTAACTCCCGGCTTGCTAATGCATGCAGCAAGAATTTCACAAAAATTCCTAATTCAAATGAACGTTTTACACTTAACGCGCTTGAGCTA
>NW_026514216.1:0-3750 GCF_027358585.1 Pangasianodon hypophthalmus
CAGCACATAATCAGTGAAGCAGCAGCGTACTTAATTATATTCACCTCGCAGTGGGTCTGAGAGAGAGAGCTCTCTGCAGAGAATAAAGTAATGTGTTTTTTAATTACCATACAGCTGGTGTTGGGTTACTAATAAGTCAGATCATCATATCAAACACACTCTCCTGAGTCTGTGAAAGTATACACACCCACACACACACACACACAAACACTGCATTACTCACATTATGTCTGGAAGGGAGAAATTTGTGTGGATGTACAAAAACTCAAGCACATCAACAAAATGAATATGCCACACACCTTCAAAATGGCTTTAATAACTCATTAAGCTCTATGTGTGTATATATATATATATATATATATATATATATATATATATGTGTGTGTTCATAAGAATGAGGCAAGGAGAGCGATGGAGGGAGACTGATAGTGAATCCTCCTCCTGTGGTCTCAGTGGTCGTGTTAAGCACAGATGAAGGTTATCTCTCTCGGCTGTGTGTGAGAGTGGAGATGGCTTACTGTTCCTGTGGTCATGTTGGCCTTGTTGAGTGTGGACACTGAGCTATCGTTCTAATCTATCAGTCTGTCTGTGTGTGTGTGTGTTAGAGGGCGAGCATATCTGTGTGTTTGTGTACATATGAGCGCTTGAGTGCAGATTTCATTCTGATATATTATCATCTGATCCCTCAGTTTCCTGCCATTGATCAAACGCTCTTCTCTCGACTGTGGGGCTATGAGAGAAACCTGATGGCCCGGTCGGAGATGATGAGAGGAAGGAGAAAACAAGAGAATCGATGCGCACTTCTCCACAGTCTTCTATTTCTTTTCCTTTTGAAGAGGCCTGGGTGAGTATTTGTGTTGGATGTAAGTTTTACTTATCCATATAACGTTTTGTGTCAAAGTTAATAAAAATAAGATGCAAACTGTGTATTAAATCTGAATGTCAATAGCTAAAAGTCAAACATTTTTGCTGGACTGGAGAATAGATTGATAGCATTTTTTTGCACTGATACCCATCAACCTATTACACTTCTGTCATAACAATCTGTGGTTAAAGTTACTTCTCTCAGCATATGCTGAGAGACCTTAACTGTCCTATACTTGCCATAATTATATGCCTAGTAATATATGTATCACGTCTTGCAAATAGCTTTGCTCAGATTGCATGCTGTTTGGCCAAAGACACACTCTTATCTAGTATAGGAATTTTGCTAGCTGTCAGATCCACCATTACAACAGATGTCAGGAAATTGTCAGTCATATCCTGGATTGTGTGCTCTAACACCCGTTTCGTCATAACAACTCCATGTCCTCTTCTCTCTGTCACACACATTTACCCCCCACCCCACTAGCACCACACACACACACACACACACACATATTCAGGCATACACGCACACACATTGCAGCTGTGAGTGACAGTAGATCAGCTAGCCTGGCCCTGTGAGGGTCGTGACCCTCTCCATCTGGACCTGATCGCTGTGCTTACAGATAGACTCTTGTCTTGTAGGGTCTTGTAGCTTTAACTGAGGAAACCTACGCGTTCTCGCTCCATGTTTGGTTGTTGTACTTAGGTAGTGAATTGCATGCCATAGTCATATATGGAAGTGTCTCACTTTCTTAATTCTTCAATGCTGGTGGTAAGTGCACATATTAGAGGTGTACTTAGAGGTGATTCTTTTATCTAAAGACTTCTGTATGAAATACATTTTAATAATGTTGGGAATTGGAAAAATACTAAAATATGTAGTAATGTACAAACTAATGTACAAACTAATGATTTAGATCAAATACTAAACCTGTGTGTAACATCTGCAGCTATTTAATTGAAAACTATTGTGCTTCTCAGTTTACAGCTGAGTGAATGTGAGCAAGTGAGAAAGCCCTTAGAGTTTTTAGCTTTAACTGATCATGGTAAGAGCTGTCTGTCACTGGACCTCTGTGAAATGAGCAAAAATTTAAGTTATTAGGCAGCAATTTAACTACAATATAATTTACATATTGAAATACACTGTCAGTCAAAAGTTTTGGGCACACTAGATAGAATATATATTTTTCTTAAAGGCATTTTTCTAAAGGCTTACAGTTGCAATTTGTTTCTGAGATGAGTGTAAATAGTGAAATTAATGGCAATGTTTAAATTTATATCTGAATCAAAATAAATATAGAAGTAGTAAATAAAACAGTAGTTTTTACATAAATTAAATTGTTTCCATAAAAAAATAGTTTTCGTTTAGAACTTAGGAGATAACTGTGTGATGCTTCATCAGGAATTAAAAATTAAACATTTTACATTTTTTTGAATGGTTTAACACTTTTCATAACTCTGTATGTGTTATTTTATAGGGTCAATGTCTTTATTTTATTCTAAAATCATAGAAACCTTCTATGAGCAGGTCTGATCAAATTGTTGACTGGTACTGGATAAAATACAACCACTCAAAAGGAATATATTCAAGTATAGAGCTATACAATGAATTAGGTATTTCTTTGCAATTATGTGCCTTGGCATAGAATTTAATGCAAGTCTTGAAAAGGCAAAAGTAGTATTTAAAAGACAATACATAAATAAAACTAAAAGAATTCATATATTTTATGTAATATTTACAGTTAAGCCAATTTGCTAACAACAAGCACAGTATGTTTATTGACATCATGTGGTTTTACTCTAAAGATCTTTGTTGATAACAGTCCTTCATTTAAGACACAAGATTCAGTTAATCAAACCTTTGGGAGCAAGCAAATGTGAGAAACAGCTGAAGAGTTTTAATCTGAAAAAAGTTTAAATTCAAAAACTAAATTAAAACAGCTCAGTACAATAGTGTTGTTGTAGCCATTTATTCAAACACATCGTGCATAATAACACAATTTGCATTCTCTGTAATAAAAATATAATGTTCATTGTTTTTAGAAAGCTAGTATTGCTTCGTAGTGTATGATATAACACATTTTCCAGAGTCTAGTTCTTTAGATACTAAGTGTGACCATAAATTCAGTGCTAGCAGGAGCTGTGCGTGGACTGTTCCCGTTCCAAACTGTCAGAACAATTTTGGATGGAAAGATAAAAAAAAAGATCTGTTTTTATAAATTGCTTGTGGAAGCCTAGTAAGTTTTCAGTGGAAAGTCAGATTTCTTATTTGCTGTTTTACAGAGACAGGATTGTCTCTACAAGATCATACAGTTTATTTTATAAAAAATCCAGTAATTTTATAGCAGTACATCGGTACCTTCAGTGAGGTGTGCTGCAGTGCTTGCAATTGCTTACCTGGTGGCGAATGTGTGTCACGGACACTTCCTAATTCATTAAAGATGTTGCAGGCCACTTGTGTTAAAATATAGGGAGAAATGTTGGATTATGTGAAATACTGTACCTGTCTGTACTTGACTGCTTCTAGACTAGTGTTTACAGAAAATATCCCCTAGTGCAGGGCACTGCAGCTCCATGACCTTCCAGAGAAAGAAAGGTGAAAGAAAGAGGGGAATTAATGGTAATGGTAATAAAAAAATAGCTCTAAACTTCATCATCATATCATTAACAATTAACAATTAACAATTAACAATATGCACTACCAGTATCAGGTTTTTGCATAACTATGAAGACCATATTCTCTAAGAGAAGTAAATATTGCATGATTCAATTAATTGGCACTTACTTAAAAAGATTTATTCTGCAGAAAATAAACAATATTTTTTTTTTTAATCAAGACATGCAGGTATAAAGTTTATGAATGAATAGAGTGACTTTCATATA
>NW_026514219.1:0-989 GCF_027358585.1 Pangasianodon hypophthalmus
CCACCATATGGAACTAATTTGTTTTGCGGACGATCCACAGCATTAACTATAAACAGATTTAAAAAGTATAATATGCTGTTCTGTAATAAATAAAAAATATATATTTGGCAAGTTGCTATAGTAAATCATTCAGGAATGTGCTGTTATGGGAAAATAATCAACTTCAGCTGCTGACAGTATCTTTGCATCGCGTCAGGAATCTCAGAATCTCAACTTGTTCTCTGTTAGAAAGGATCGTGTACGTCTTTTATGTGAATGTCGCCTGTATCTTTTTCAAATGGTCTCTGTTTTATTTTTCTCTTTTAATACTTTCTCCGTCTGTTTCTGTCTCCGTCCGTCTCAGAGTTGGACCTGCCTGCCGTTCTCCGTCACCTTCCTGCTCAGTTTCTGGGAGGTGCAGTATGGCATTGTGGGAGGTGTAGTCATCTCAGGATTCGTGCTGCTGTATCTAATGGCCAGACCTGAACTGAAAGTAAAGCTGTAACCTACAACAACATCACAATAACCCCAGAATGTTCTCTTATGTATCTCTCACATTCGAGACATTATTACTAGACAGTCAAGTACGTAGTGTACAGTATTTTACAGTATCGGTGTAATCAGTGAGTAAATAACGCTTCTTCTAAACCGTCTATTAAAATAAATAGCACACTAACTGAATCATGTGCTTTAAATAACAGTAGTAATGTTGTGTGTAGGTGTAGCGCTGATATGCTTTAATGTTTAGTATTTAGTCTTTATGTTGCTTCGGATTAAACTTTATTGAAGCTGTCAGGACTCATGTAACTGAAAATAAAGCGGTGAATTGGTTATACAGGTAACAGATCACGGCGTGCTGGTGATGAAGTTGGGAAGTGGACTCCATTTTCCTGCTGTAGAGCACTCAGTGACGTCTTACACACACACGCGCTACACGGTGATACACACACATTACACACAAATACATGCAAATACACGCAAATACATGCAAATACAGAATGGTCTGAGTT
>NW_026514220.1:0-542 GCF_027358585.1 Pangasianodon hypophthalmus
GACTTGAGTCATCCAGCTGAATCATTACATTTATATATTTATATATGCAGTGTGTTAACTTGTTTTGTCCCCTGAGTGGCTACAGTGTGTGTGCATGTTCTCCCTGTGTCTATGTGGGTTTCCTCTAGGGCCTCTTGTTTCCTCCCACATCACAAAAAACATGCCAGTAGGTTGACTGGCTTCTCTAAATTGCTCCTAGGGGGAATAAGTGTGTAAATGTGTGTGCATGGTGCCACATCATGAATTGGCATCCCATCCAGCGAGTACTCATGCCCAGTGTTTCTGGGATAGGCTCCACATCCACCATGACCCTGACCAGGATAATGTGGTTATGGAAGATGAACGAATGAACATCCTGAACATGAAGAGACACAATATTGTTCTATGCGATACTGAATAACGTGACAAATAACACACATCACAAAGTACAGAACCCTTAAGGGCTCTAAATACTCCTAAAGCGTTTTGTTATGTCGGAAAGTCCCTTTAATCGTCAATCTTAGATGACCTACTGTCATGTTAACTGCCGCCATGTCATTTAG
>NW_026514221.1:0-373 GCF_027358585.1 Pangasianodon hypophthalmus
ACGTGTGAGCTCGGGTTGTGATGTCATTAAATAAGCTACGTGTGTGTGTGTGTGTGTGTGTGTTGGAAGGTGTAACGGAGGAATGTTTTATATGATAAAACTAAAAGCATTTATTTGTTGGTTCTGATTCATGTTTCGTTTCTTTGAAAATAAAAGACGCGCTTGGTGCTTTTAACGGATCGCCGTCAGAACCTCATCGCCCTCTTCCTGTGGTTTATAGTGAGCTCCTCGCACAACGCAAAGCATCATGGGAGCTCTGTCAGAGTCTGAGTGCATTCGTGGACAAAAGTCTGAAAAATTCAGAACAAAAGCAGTTCAGATGTTCTGCTAAATATAGACCCAAAGCCAGAGAGTTCTGTCTGTTTCCTCATTT
>NW_026514222.1:0-361 GCF_027358585.1 Pangasianodon hypophthalmus
ATGCTCATATCTTCCTAAAGTTAAAACTGTACTTTTTCTTATTTCTTAAAAACAGCTTTTTAGCAACAGTACAGTGACGGTATCAGGCGCAGGACGCCATTTTGTTAACTGCAGCAGATAAAAGAGTGACTCACACTGTGTCTCAATATGGAGAGTGTGAGGGTGTGCAGGTGGGAGCTGTCTAAGTGGAACATCTCCCCCATTACAATAACACATCAAACACAAGTGTGCAATAATACTCACATCACAATAATAACCAAACCATATAAACATTTGCTGCTCATCATCATCACGATAAGGTGCTTAATAAAAACCCTGAAGAACTTGTTTAAACTGTACGTGGAGCTGATTCACTTTCTCA
>NW_026514223.1:0-282 GCF_027358585.1 Pangasianodon hypophthalmus
CCGTGTGTCCTGCAGGTGCTGAGGTCAGTCTGTGGGATCTGACCATGAATAACTCACCTCAGGGTCCAACTCTCGAGCAGCTGCAGAAAGTAAGACTGGGTCTGGGGTCAGCTTTCGCTGTGTAGCCATGCCCATGTGCAGCATTTCACGTGTGTGTGTGTGTGTGTGTGTGTGTGTGTGTCAGCTCCAGCAGGAGAGGCGTGAAGCTGAACTCAGGGTGAAGAGGGAGGATGAGGAGCGGAAGCGTCGGGAGGAGAAGAGGAGGCAGCAGGAGGAGCAGAA